>NW_007258489.1:624652-642054 GCF_000164805.1 Carlito syrichta | reverse complement strand
TGTTAATAAGGGGTGTCTCCCCATCCTCAGACAGATATTGACTACCGTTAGTCCCACCTCTCTTCCCCTCCCTACCCCCCCATAGTTTCCCACCACTGTCAGTCCTTTTTTTATAGTATTACAGTAGACATTCAAGGTCCACTATATGAGTGAGTACACTATAACATTTTCTTTCTTTCAGTATTGCCATGGTTACTGTCCTCTCTTGGTGTTCAATATTGCAGGTGTTTTTGCAACCTAAAGAGATAGTTTTGCTGGGCAGAATGAGTAATTGACTTACTTATTTGGAATGTAGCTCAGGGCAGTATTTTTTTTTTTTTTCCTTTTCCTAGAAACAGGAGGATATAAGATTTAAGGAATTTTCTCTCTCTTAATGAAAGAACTCACTGGCATAGAGTAGGAGGCTATTTTTCCCAAACACCTTCCCTCTTCCACATTTCGGTGTTGCTTTGCTTTGTTTTTCCCACCATGTCAGGTATCAACACAGTCCAACAAATATGAGAAAACTTTCTATGTGAGGAATTAACTTTTCTCCTTTTGGAAAGCATCTTGTTAGGTCAGGTCCCCACTTCCTCCTCTCTTTCCTTTGTTTAAGAAAATCTGGCTCCATAGTTTCACTCTAGCATTTAAAGCCTTGTCAGCACCTTTAAGGGATCCTCTGGGCAGATAAAAGTGAAAGGAAAGCAGACTTTTTCCTTAAGCACCTTGTTGGCTCTATGTCTGAGAACTTGGGTATCTCATACATTGGCCCTATTAAAACTGGCCTACTCAAGTTCACTTTCTTGCTGTGTTGGTGAGTTGGAAAATTTGGCTTATGACAAAAAGAAGTAAGATAAATGCCCCACTGGCTTCAATTTTTTGGAGGCCATTGGGGACTAACTCAATAGATGCATACACCTTCCTTGGGCACATTTATGTCCCCAACTTAAATATTTCCTTACCAGGGAAAGGTGCAGGGATCCTGCCCTGCAAGGATTGGGGGTCCCTTTGAGGTGTGGCGGCGTCGGCGATTTACCAAAGAAAGAAGACACTGGAGAGAGAGGAAGGAATTGGACTCCTGCTTAGTAAGTAGAAGCCTTTTATTGAATGTTATCCCAGGGCTTTTATCCCCAAACTCTGCAAAGTCATCATCACAGGAAACAAAAGGTAGCATGTGCCTTTCACATGAACAGATCCAGGTGCACAAAGGACATCCCCTACTCTCAAGAAAATGTTCTTTTATACATAAGGAAGAACATGAGGAATAATAACCACAAATTGTCTTTTTGTATCTTATGCTAGCTTAATGTTCCCCAAACCAGTTTTTTATGTGCCCTTAATTGTATTACAACTACATCATCTTGAATTAACATCACTCAATGTCTAAACCCGAAACCACCATGGTGAATTATTAACTTCTATTATTCTGTACCAATTCAAACTAATTTTTATTAAAACAATTGCTGCTATGGTTACACTCTTTTAGCACCAGCTGGCCTAATTTAAACTTCACTGGCCCCCCTAAATCAAACGGAACTAACCATACTTCTATAACAAAATGGTTACTTAAACTTTTTTAATCTATATAAACTATTTTTTAAAACCTATATCTATAAATTTCTAAAATCACATCAAGAGAACCTGCACTAAGGCTCCTCAATCTGACTCAAAGTTAAATTTAAATTGTTTAAAAGCAAAAAGCATAAACCGTGAAAAATGGGAACAATAGACTCCCAAGTTAGCTGTGTTCTTTCCGGTTTCAGAGTCCTCTGTTAGAGCCAGCAGGAGCCTTTCCTGGTTGCAGTGCTGAAAAGGAGGGAGGAAATGGGTCAACAGCTCCCAAACACATCCTAGTGGTCTCAGGGTCCATGGCCTTCCCTGATCCCTAATGCTCAGTGGGCCTCCATGGCCAGATCCCAACAGAAAGGGAACTTTATTTGGAAATTAATTTCTCTCTTTACTGTGGATATTTCAACTTGTCCTAATTCCTGAGTCTACTGGTCAGAGTTTATGAAAGGCCCCAGGAATGTCCCCTTCATTAAATCCCTTGCTCAAATACAATTGCTCCAAGGTCTTTTTCAAGCAAGACTCAGTCTGGATCAGGAGGAATGCTAGATTTGAGGAATCTAATTGAGACACAGTTGTCAGGAAAGGGCTGTGTCATGGTGCAGGTAGGTGTGGCTGCCCCTACCAACCAGTTCCCTTATACTACACATGGATGGAGATCACACTTGCATCCATGGGGAAGCCATGAGTACATAAGGACAGGGAAATAAGGGGACACATTTCTTTCTTAAATCCTTATACATGCACATTGGTTGGAAGAGGAAAATCTAATGAATGTCTTTTTTTGCCTCTCTCTCCAGATAGATAACAAGCCATCTGCAGTATGTACTTTTCTCAAGTGCATCCTGAGACACTGAGACTCCTTTGATCCTCAGACCCTGAGGAGGGATGTCTTTGACTCTTTTGAACCCAAGCATGATCAAGTTATAAGTTGCAGGATGAAGAAACCTAGCCTCTGGGAGGAAATATTAATACCATTCTTGAAATTAGGCTTTTTTTTTTTTGTAGGACAAATGGTCTGAGGTCTTCAAAATGGTGCTGCCCAGACCCCTTGTTCTCATCTCCCTTCCCCATTGCCTGATAACATGTTGACAGCAGCCTTACTCATTGCAGCAAAGTCAAACCACATGCACCACCTCCTTGCCCCCTGCCCTTGTCCATCATATGTTCTGGGAAACCCTTTTAGGCTTCCACCATGGTTTAACCAGTCTCCTCTCAGGAGGGTGGCTGGGACAAAAAAATTATCAAAATTCTTGTTCCTTTTTCTGTGATAAATCTCTCAAATTAGATCTAAATCAGGACTATTAGTACTCCTCTCAGGCAGAAGTAAAGGGATCACGTACTAATTAACAAATCCTGTTAACTAACTGAAAAAAAGTCTATTGTCATTTTAATCTGCTTTTCCAAACCAACCTTGTAAGTGCTCTAGTACAATCTTCCAATTTTACCATATGCTAAAACATTAGTGCTAGATAACACCAGCATTTGCTATGTCAGGCTTGCTAAAGTTGTTTTTATAAAAAGAAAGTTGTCACCTTACTGCACCTAACCCCCCCACATCCCTTCAGAGCAAGTAAAGTTTTAAATGATAATTACTGTCTGTCTGACATGATAAGGTATGGAAACTGGTCATTCCCACCTGAAAAGTTACTTTATTAAGGCCAATATTTCTCCTGCCGAATGAACAAAATGCTGGGTAATCTGTGTGAAGACAATGAGGATGGGAACTGATCACTCTCACTTAATTGTCTATACCTTTCAACTAAAACTGTAAATTAGCCATTTATAGAGTCAACAAATTTGCCAGTCAATAATTGGAAATAAGTAAGGACAGATTATTTCACATCCATGTGGTCTGTTCACACTAAATGGTTTTACATCAGACTATTACAGACAGAGAAATAGTCAAAAGTTTTCATACATATAGCCAATTACAGAAAAACTCTGAGTTTTTTTTCAGCTGAGACATTAGAGGATAGGGTACCAACACGGAAGGCTGCAGAATCAGAAGGCCAAAAGAGTCATCCCAACTGGCAATTGACATTAGTGACAAAACTCCAACTGCCCATCAGAGACCTGGTAATGATGAACCTACTAAGTGGAAAGATGTCCATTGCTATGGGTGCAGTCTGTGGGGACACTAGAAGCCTAGTTACCCCAAAGAGGTCTAAGCCTTCACGTCCTTACCCACTGTGCAAGCCAGAGAGCCACTGGAAAATGAGTAAACTCTTCTGAAGAGAGGAGGGAACACCTAGCTCAGGAACGGTGGCCACTGAGCAGGTCTGAAAATCTGTTAAAGTACCTGGCATAGCTCATGATCACCACAACAACCCTCAGATGAATATTAGGGTGCTGGAACCTAAATTAATTTCTTAATTAACACAGGTGTCAACAATTTGGTCCTGGCCATCCTTGTTGGAATATATAGCTTTATCTAAATTAAAGTTACTAAAGATTAATTCAAAGTCTTGTATGGCAAATTTTTATTCTGCAATAAAGTGACAGGTTATAGGACAAAAATTAAAGGATTCACACATATAAGAAATGGTGTGTGTATATCATAGAATAGTATATGAAACCCAGGAGACTTGATACTGGTAAGGGCTCTTTCTTCCTCTTTAGGTCTAGATTAGGAGGAACCCTACAGTATCCCTCTCTCCACCCCCTCAGCAGTGAAAGTCACTGAAATAGACTCTTGGATTCGTCATACTAGAATGAAGGACTGGAGTCCAGGAGAAGTTGCCTCTGCTGACTTAGAGCGTTACCCAAAATTCCAATGTGAAGAAATCGGAGACCACAGATTGAAAATCACAAAACATAAATGCCAATAGTTAACTCCTTTAGGTAGTTTCCTTATAATTTTATCTATATTTGCTGCTGTTACTTTTGTTTTGATCTATAATATAAGACGTCTTTGCCAAGTACCCCTTAACCCTGAATGTCCAAGGGATTATTTACTTCATTAGTAAACAATGCAACTAGTTTGCTAAATTTCCTATCCCTGTCACTTCCAAACATGAGACTAATACATCCTTGTCTTTTATGGTTAATGGAGATAATATACATTGTTAATACTACAATTAGAAAAGAATAACTTAAAGAGGAAATGTTGAACTCCAAGTACTTATACAATAAGATTAACCTACATAGTCTTTTAAACTCTTCTAACCCAAAGTTGGCCAAAGTTTGCTGGCTCTGCTTATCTTTATCTGGGCAATATATAAGCTGTGCTTACTCCAGTTCAGTTGTGGGCCACCCATTTTATGACTTGAAGGGAGTCCATCTCTCTGGTAATTTTGGCAGCTCAATCTGCAGGAATTGCAAACCTTTCATATAACCAATATAACTAAGCACACACAAAGTGAAAGAATTGTTAGCCGCCTCAAATCTTTTCTTACAAATTTCACCATTAAAAATTCACAAGGAATCCCAGTTTGAGGACCCATAACTACGAATACTTTAAAATTTCAAGTACTAATACTAAATAACTCATGCCTCCACCCATGGACAACCATTGGGTACCTTGGACACATTGTTTTGTAGTCACACGATAGACATACAGTTCTGGGGAACTTGTCTAATTATCCCAATAAGCACCATTTCAGAAACCAGTAAGCTTTTCAGGGTAACCCACACTTAATGCTACCACTCTGTTAAACAAAGATTCTGGTTATTGCCAAGAGAAACCTATCCAATGCACTTCCATTTTTCCTTGGTGCAACTGTGCCAACTCAAAGGCTGACAACTGCCTTCTGATACTAGAAACTGAAAAAATCAGTTACCTGGGTATTTATAGATACATTTAGATATTACTTACATTGTGAAGACAGGACTGCTAATCCCACTCAAGACACATCCTTGGGACCATATCTGCCACTGACGGGGCAGTCTTGGCAGAGAGGCTTTCTATTTGGGAATATAAAAAGTCCAAGCATCTTTTTACTGTTGACATGGGTTTTGCCTCAAAACTGGCATTTTCTTCCTTTGTGGTACTAGCTCCTACTTATGCTTCCCTACGAACTGGACAGAAACTTGCACCTTGGTTTATCTGTCCCCCCAAAATTAACATAGCCCTCAACAATCAAGCATTAGATGTGCCTCTAACAGCTCATGCAAGAACTAAAAGAGCCATACGGGTTCTCTTCCTCTTAGTGGGATCAGGGGTAACCGTTGGGATAGACACTGAAGTTGCTAGACTGTCAACTTCTCTAACTTATTACCAAAGCTTATCTAAAGAATTTTCAGATAATCTAAATGAGATAGCCCAAACACTATAACTCTTCAGAACCAAATACATTCACTGGTGGGGGCAGTGCTCCAAAACACAAGGGGATTAGACCTCCTAACAGCAGAAAAAAGTGGACTTTGTTCATTTCTAGAAAAAGAGTGTTGCTTTTACATCAATCAGTCTGGCATAGTTAAGAATGCAGCAAGAAATTAATGAATACGGCCTCACAAATCCAACAACAAAATGTCCAATTCCTGGGGAGTCTAGTCGAAACTCTGGGATTGATTCCCATGGCTGTTGCTGCTACTAGGGCCTGGTCAATGATTATTTTAGCCCTTGTGTTTAGACCTTATTTATTAAAACTCCTTGTAAAATTTGTTTCTTCTCACCTAGAAGCCATCAGGCTCCACATGAAGACTCAAATGAAAACACCCTTTTTCCAGCAACCTTTAGATTGCCCTCTGGGGAGTCTCTAGCTGCCATTCTCATACAACACCCATGATCAGCAGGAAGTAACCAGACTAGTCATCATCCCTATTCTTTAAAGGCAGTTAGGGTCACCACTCCAAAGAGGGAGTTAGAGAAAAGGAAGGAAGAAACCGGTTAGGCAGACAGTTAGGGCGGGTCTCCAGTAAAACTCCTCTGTTTGACCTGAAGAAACAAAACTTGAAGCTTCAGATAAAAGTGCACCTCTATTTCCTTTTTGCACACTTTCTCCCTTTTCACAAACCTTTTCCTGATTGGCCCTCTTTCAATGCTCTCCCCTTTGGTCCTTTACACTATCATGCCACTTTTTGGTCCTTATTGCCGACAAATTCGTTTAGTGTATTTTCAGTCCCTATTGCCAATTTTACTGCTGACTGATTAGGTTAGTGTACTTTCAGTCCCTACTGCCACTCAGTCAACGTGCACCTCTCCGTTTGAAATCCACAAAAATCCGAACTTAGTTTGCTCCCTGGCAACCCTCTTTCAGGTCCCTTCTCACTGCCAAGAGCTTTCCTGTTACTTAATAAACTCCATCTCATTCATTCTTCAGTGCCTGTGCTCTTTATTCTTCTTGCTCATGAGACAAGAACTGGGGAGTCTCCAAGTAAGAACTGCAATGCTCTTCGGAGGCTTGACTTGTCAGTCTGCCTAGCTGAAAAGAGCTGTAACATTCTCTGGGGCTCTGCAGCTACTGGCATCCCTGAGCTTTGGGGCACCACTATGTTCTCTTCAATGGATGCCATTGTGTCCTTGGATGCCATGTGGGTCTCAGGCAGGCAGTGTAGCCCTGTGAGACTGCAATAATTGGAGTGGGTTGGTTAGTACTGGGTTATTCACCAGCCTTGAGAAAATATTCTTGATGATATACACTGTGGGAGTGTTACATGGCCCAGCCTCATAGCATTTTCTTCTTTGGTTTTTGCCTTATCTCTGTGGAATCAAAAATTCAATACACAAATGGGATCCTAGATTTCTGAAAATCTAGTGCTTCAACTTCCTGCTGCTTCTACCTTTTACATGCATAAGTATTAGGTCTGGAATCTGCAAATGCTGTATTAGCCCTGTTCTTTAATGGGCTCTACCCTGAATTCAAGAATCTAGTTAAGGAACAGAAACTAAATTGAAAAGCCACTTGTCTAATCAAATTGAACCTTATACTTGTGGGAAGTACAAGTCATTATACTTGTAGGAAGGTTTCCTCAGGTGTGGTTATATCTTGCTGTTCTTTTCTGCAATAGATAATGAGAACAACGGGACAGGGTGGTAGCAGCTTCTCTGTAAGTTAGTGGAGGCAGGAAGGTCAGAGAGACTTTGTGGCAAACAGTCTTATTTTGGAGTAATTATTCCTGCACCCCTTCATAACTAAATTGCACTTCAAAATATGACTTTCTGGCATGTAGATGGTTATTTTAAACAAGATTTTAAATCTTTGAGGCTTATCTGTGTATTACCTTATAAAATTCTTTAATAAATTTCTATGATTTTATGTTGCTTGGGCATCTATTTTCAAATTCTTTCTATGGCTCATCTAACGAACATACCTGAACCTAATTCTCCTCCCGGCCAGGGGTCTATAGAGAGTAGCTATCTTGACAAACCTGTCATGACATGGACAGAGTTGATAGCTACTCTCCAAAGAGAAATCTCCAGATCAAATAAAAGGAAAATGTAACAAATCTAGTTTTAGCAGAAATGGATATTTTGTCCACCCAAATAAGTTTTGGGCAATCCAGACCTAAAATTTAGTTTGCAGTCCCAATAAAATTGTACTCTGATAATAGGCAATACGTCCCAATCTCTTTTGTGAAAAACAAACAAACAAACAAAAAAACCAAAAAACTTAATATCTCTTCTCTGTACCTTGAAATGTAAATTTGCTCTTTTGTTTCACCTAAGAGTCATTATTTTAGAAGTACAAAATTGGGGCTACTTGTCTTACAATTGCATAGGACAATGAAATAAGTAATTAAAGTCTGACAGACTGAAGGGAGGGTAGAGAAACTTTAAAAACTGTCAAAGGAAAAAAAATCTTGGCCTGGCATAGTGGTTCATGTCTATAATCCCAGCACTTTGGTAGGCCCAGATGAGAGAATCTCTTGAGGCCAGGAGTTCAAGACCATCCTGATCAACATAACATCTTCATCTTTATAAAATTTTTAAATATATATAATATATGTGTGTGTGTGTGTGTGTGCATAAAATCTTATTAAATGCTGTGAAATCTGCTTCTGTGTGTGTGTGTTTTGTCTGTATATGTGTGTATTGTGAATGAGTAGTGTGGTATTTTTTTCCTCAAATAATGTTATTAAAATGTAAAATAATTCTATTTAATAAAGAAACTAAATAACAAACACTATAATAAACACTTAAATCGAGTATTTTATCAAAAAGAAAAATGTAACGATGAACTCAAATGTCTTTTAGTACATGTGATCTGAGACTCTTTGGTACATAAATCTAATTTTTAAAATGTTAGTAAAATTAAAATAGAAATGTTTTTAGAATTTTCAGCCTTGATTATAATTCTGACTTTGTTTTTTCCTAGAGTTACTAGTCAAACTTTTTACTTTCTAGATGTTTAAAGGAAATAAAATACGTTTAATTTTTACCTTTTTTTCTTGTGATATTGTTGATACTTGCCTAATTTATCAGTGAACTGAAACTATAGAAAGCAAACCGAAACCAGGAAAAATAAATCAAATAGCCACTGACTGCTTTCACTCCATCTGAAAATCTTTTTGAATAGCTGCCCTCTGGACTAACCATTTATTATAACCATTTACCTTTGTTTCCATAGAGATATCTCTGATTCCCTGAATGATACAGAGACTTTGGGGGAAATTCATCTGCCATACCACTGCCTGAAATGAGACATGACTGTTAATTGTTCAACTGGACTGGCCTATTCTTAGTACTGAGAGATGACTTTAATGACTTGTGAGACAATCTACCAACCCCATTTCAGCACTGTGAAATTTCCTGGAAAAGTTTCAGACTTGGAAGGTTGAAACTCAGAAATAATACCCTAAAGTGAAGGTCTCGGAAGCAAAGTTTTTCTCTGACCTCTCCTACTTTCCTGTTTCTGGTCCCTCATTCTCTCATGAAGCTAGGCACAGAAACTGGAATCCCCTTGCTCCAAAGCAGATTATAGAAACCAAAACCCACTTTCCCCAAAGAAAATTATACAAACTATAATATTACTCTAACTTACCTCAATTTTTCTGTGTAAGAACTGGTCATAAAGAAATTCTCTAACCTACAGTGTTTGATTTTAGTTCACAAAACCTCCATTCCAGAAAGTACCCTGAACCACACCTGAGAGGAAGAAATGTTGAATGTAGAGGACAAGGAGAGTCTGAACAGAGTTTTCCCACTCAATCTATTGATTTTTTTTTTTTGAGTCAAAGTCTCACTCTATTTGCCCAGACTAGAGTGCAGTGGCACGCTCATGGCTACTACAGCCTCAACCTGCTGGACTCAGGTGATCTTTCTGCCTCAGCCTTCCTAGTAGGAGAAACTACAGGTACATGCCACCACACTATTTTAAAAATTTATTGTAGAGACAAGGTTTCTCCAAGTTGCCCAAACTGGTCTCAAACCCCTGGGCTCAGGCAATCCTCTTGCTTCTACCTCCAAAAAGTGCTGGAATTATAGGCTTCAATCACTGCACCCTGCACAACCCATTAAAATTAGATCATATCCTTGCCACTGCACTCCAGCCTAAGTGACAGAGTGAGATTCTGATTCAAAATAAACACAAACAAACAAATTAAATCATATCCTTTTTGTTCAATCATAGTTCTACATGGCTGTCCACTTTTCCTGGAACCGATACACGAAGATGGATTATTTTCCCTGTATTATTGGATCTTCATTCTAAAACTTCCTGCTTCATGTAAAACTGTAACCAAATAAATTTGTTAGTCTGCCTTTGTTATCAGGGATTCAGCCATGACCTTTATAATGGGCAGAAAAGGGATAACTCCCTTGTTACCCCACAATAATAACAATTTGAAGTCCACCCCTAAAATGATAGTAATTTGAGCTTAATCCATCAGAAATCATAGTGTTTCTCAAAAACATTTTATCATTATACTTTTATAGCCACTATTAGGAGTTACATGTTCTTGACAATGTTTACACAGTATAAGAGCTATAACTTTAGAGACTGAGCAACTATCTCCAGAAAACAATACAAATAGACAGAATAGCCCTATAGGTCTTTTCTGAGTTATTTCTGGAGGCTCCCTGAATTTCTAAGGCACTCTGTGCCTGCAAAATTATTGTGATGGCTATTCCATCTAAAAATGTTTGCACAGTAACTGAGGTCAATGCAGGTGAATGCAGTAGAAATTTCAGAAAACGTTAGAGCCAGGAGAGAATACTTTGCATCTCATAAATGATTGCCATGGTGGTCAACTGTGCACAATCTAGTAAGTTTGCTCATTCTTTGAGTTCTAGGGAAGAAGCGTGAAGTTGTGATAGGTAAAAGGAATATCTCAGATATATTTCCAACTTTTTACTCTTGCATTTAACTAAATCAAGTCACCTGTAGCAATATATTAAATCATTGTGGGCCTCAGTTTATTTGTATGCAAGTAATGTGTAAAGTAATAAGCACTTGTGGAAAACATACCTACAATAAGCATAGTTCCTTGTTCACACTATACAACTCAGAGTCATTTTCATTCCCCTTCTTTAATTCTTCTATTTTATGTTTATTTTTGAACCTGATCAAAATTCTAGTAAGTAGAGGCAGAGTGATATTTCTCTTTTTTTTTACATCCTAATATTTATTTAATTCATAATGTCCAAAATACTTTAGGTTTGACTTGCATAAACAAAAAACAAAGCATTTGTAAGCTGATCTGAGAATGCAGGACATATCTACAGGAAATAAAATATAAACACAAAACCCAACAAGTTTTATGCTGATATCATTAATATTGGAAACTAAGTTTATATTCTGATTAATCTAATCAGGTTAATTATATCATGGAATGGCCTTTGTTTTGTTGTTATTACTTTTTGTAATATTGATACCAAGCAGGATTTCTAGGTCTAAACACCGAGTAATTTTCTGTTCATGTTTCTTTGCAATGGAGGCTTATTTTATCCTTCTTGAGATAAGCTGGAGGGTCGGCAGTGCCTGGGTTCATCACAGGACTGATACTCAGGACACCCTCATCCAGGAGAGTGAAGGAAAAAAAAAAAGGGCCGCAGCAGCTTCTCAGCAGAAAGGTTCATGAATATAAAGACATGGGATCTATCTTCTAGATGGAAAAAGGAAAGTCTTCCCATGTCCAGAAAAATCACCAGTCACTGTACCTTGGGGTTCACAAAGAGGAAAGTTGGAGGCACTGTACAGGCAAAGAAGCCGCCTTCCCTCAAAGTCACAATCCCTGCTCTGGAGTCAGTTTGATCCTTCTTCTCCAGCAAGAAGATTCTCTGCAGACTCCCAGGTCCTGTTCTCCACTGGTCCCCCATCCACCTCTCAGTCGTGGTGGCCAGTGGTGAAGCAAGGAGAACCAGGGCACAAGCCATCATGTTGAATCTCTCAGCGAGGCCTTGCCAATTCTGTATGGCATGTTCACAGTGGATGCTCCTGTGGTCATTCGAAATTAGCAGTACGTTTTTGACCATGTCAGCGTCAAAGGTCATGTCCACTTGGAACTTTTGCACCCTTGGGTTCATCTGTAGAACAATTTTCAACTGGGGCTTCTGTTCCCTGATGTTGGAAACCAACCTCCCCTGCTACCTGTTGGGCCTGATGTTGTCTTTCTAAGAAGCCACTAGGCAGAAGAGCACAATACACCATCCCCCTCAGGCTCCTTCTGCAGTGAATTGGTGCAGCTGAAGCAGAAGACGCATTCACACTCCAGGTACATTTGTTCTTCAAGATAAGCTTCACAGAGGCAATATCTGCTTGCTTCTTTTTTTCTGTGATCCAGTCTCCTTGGTCTTTCAGCTGCTTCCACTGGTAGCTCAGGTGTTGTCAGAGTAATATTTCTAAAATTCAAATTGTAATAATTTGATTTTGCAATTTAAAAAGTACCTTTATTTTCTACTAAGGGAAGTAACCTTATACATGTTAAGAAACTTTACTTTGTCCCAGCTGTCACTTCATCTATCTCTCTGATTGACCATAGATTTTTGGCAAACTCAAAAACAGTTTTGAGCAGTGGAAAACACATCTGATAGGTGTATTGCATCAAAAGGAATATACTTTGAAGGTGACTGGTTAAACATGTTAGAATAAATACATAATTCTTTGTACATAAGCCAGGTTTCTTTTGGTGTCTCCTCTTGTAGCACAAGGTAAATTTTATTTCTTTTCTGTTTTTTCTTCCTTTTTGAGTCAGGGTCTCACTCTGTTACCCAGGTTAGTGCAATGGCGTAATTCCTGCTCACTGCAGCCTTGACCTCTTGGGTTTAGGTTCTCTTTCAGCTTCAACCTCCTGAGTTGCTGGGACTACTGGTGCATGCCATCTTTCTTTTAGAGATGAGCCCTCAATATGCATTCTAGGCTGGTCTTGAACTCCTAGACTCAAGCAATCCTCTCACCTTGGCCTCCCAAAGTGCTGGGATTACAGGCATGAGCCACCACATCAGGTCTATATTTTTATTTTGATAGCAATATATTCCAACCATACCTAGGATGCCCCACTTAGTCCTACTATCCATTTATTATAACCTTACTTTTTGTGGAACTCCTGTAGAAATTGCTTAGATTTCCCCTTATTAGCTCCTATCATATACTTTGGTGTTTGAGTGTCCTGCTGTAAAGGTAACTTCAGTTTTTCCAAGTAGCAATTAAATAATTAATCTGTTAGATCCTGTCTTTTGCTAAATATACCCATTTTATCATTTTTGACAGTTACTTGGTTTGACCATATCTTTTTGAAAATCCTTTAGAGTTCTTAAATTTTCAGCATGTAAATTACTCTGCAAAATCCATTGCTAAAAATTAATCCTATTTTTCAGGTGGTTCTCATTTTCCTTCTTAAAGGATGTCTTAGTCCATTTTGTGTTGCCTTAAATAAATACCTGAGACTGAGTAATTTATAAAGAAAAGAGTTGTTTTTTTTTTTTTTTTGGCTTACAGTTCTGTAAGCTGGAGAGTTCAAGGGCATGGTGCTGGCTTCTGGTGAGGGCTTTCAGTCTGCGTCATAACACTGCAGAAGTTTAAAGGGGAAGTGGACATGTGCAAAGAGGTAAAAACCCAAGGGGTGTCCTGGTTTTATAATAACACTTTCTCCAGGGAACTAATTCATTTTGTGAGAGCAAGAACTCATTCATTTGCTTCAGACATCATTACTTTATTTGTGAGGATTCCACCTTTATAACCTAATTGCCTCTCACTAGGCCCATCCTAGTGAGATGGGAGTTGAAAGGCCCCCTTTCAACATGAGTTTTAACAGGACAAACCACATCCAAACCATAGCAGGAGGCAAATAGAATATACTGTTTTCTGGTTTCTAGACAAATCTGGGAGTCACTGTTGAATTCAAATCTAAACAATTTAATTACCAGTGCAGTTGTGTCACAATTAGGCCTTTTTCTACTTTTAATTTTAATTTAGGAGAAATTATTTGGGAAAAAGTAATATTCAATTTTGTTTCTCTTTTATTGTTTTAAATACATAAACTTAGTTACCAGTATTCTTTCAAGATTCTATAAAAGGAAGATCTTTCTTCTCTAACAGAAATAAGATTGAATTTATCTCTTAACCAATTGAGGACGTGCATATCAAATGCTAACACAAGTGATGTCTCCCTACTTTTTAAGTTGAAGTTATTTAATTTATAACTTTATCATTATGAATATCTGTTCTGTGGTTAGTAAAGACCATTCTACCATTGTTTTAATTATCTATATCAAGAATTGGTTGCAAGCTATTTGTAGCATTATTAGCTCAATCAAATTGGTGTTAGAAAAATTTTTATCCTAGAGTGGGAAGAAAAATAATCATCTCTGCTAAACTGTGATAAGATTGCAGCTGTCATAATTTTGCATTCATCTGGAATAAATTAATTGGAAAAGTATTTTTAAAATATATACATCATACTTTATGACTGCAACTTTCTCCTTTCTGCAAAACATGAAATACAACACACACAGAAGTGCATGAAACATAAATACAAAGCTTAATAATTTATTACAAAATGAAAGCCCAAGTAACTATGCCCAGGTTCGAAAAGAGGACATTACCAGCATTTCAAAAGCCATTCTTATGACCCTTGGAATCATTACCTGCTTCTTTTCTTATGATGACCACTATCATAATGTTAAATACTATGGTATGATTTTGCCTGTCTTTATTCTTTTTTTTTTATATATAATCAATATTTTTATTATGATGTTGTGGGGTATAGTTAAGGATTAGGTATACAGATACGTTTTATTCAGGTACCCTATTGATAAGAGGTGCTTCCCCATCCCCAGACAGATATTGGCTTGTTAATCCCATCTCCCCCTGCCCCATAGTTTCCCACTACTGTCGGTCATTTTCTTATAGTATTAGGTTGGATGTACAAGGTCCATTATATGAGTGAGAACATGTGATACTTGGACCTTTGTTTTTGTGAGAGGTCACTCAGTATTATAGACTCTAGTTCCATCCAGGTTGCTGCAAAATTCATGATTTTGTACTTTTTTATGGCTGCATAGTATTCCATCATGTATATGTACCACATTTTTTAAATCCAGTCCTCTTTTGATGGGCAGCATGGTTGCTTCCAGGTTCTTGCTATTGTGAACAATGCTGTGATAAATATATGTGTGCAGGTGTCTTTTTTATAGAGTGATTTGTGTTCTTCTGGATATATTCCCAGTAGGGGGATTGCGGAGTTGTATGGGAGGTTGATATTTAAAGCTTTTAGGAATTGCAACTCTGCTTTCCACAGAGGTTGCACTAGTTTACACTCCCACCAACAGTGTAGAAATGTTCCCTTTAAGCCACACCCTCTCCAGCAGTTGTTATTCTTTGAGTTGTTGATAATTGCCATTCTGACTGGAGTTAGGTGGTATCTCAGTGTGGTTTTGATTTGCATCTCCCTGATGATTAGTGAGGTTGAACATTTCTTCTTATGTCTGTTGGCTGCTCGGATGTCTTCCTTTGTGAAGTGTCTGTTCATGTCTTTTGCCCATTTTATAATGGGGTTGTTTGTTTTTTTCTTTTCAGCACGTTTGAGTTCCTTGTAGATCAAAGATGTTAGGTCTTTGTCTGACCTGGTGTTGGCAAATACTTTTTCCCAGTCTGTAGGCTGTCTCCCTGCTCTCTTGATGGTTTCTTTGGTTTTGCAGAAGCTTTTCAGTTTAATAAGGTCCCACTTGTCTATCCTCTCTCTTATGACCTGTGGGTTTTGGGTTTTGTTCAGGAATTGGATGCCAGTTCTGATTGCCATGAGGGTATGTTCTTCATTTTCTAAAGTTCTTATGGTTTGAGGTTTTACATTTAAGTCTCTGATCCCTTTGGAGTTAACCTTTGTGCATGGGGATAGGTAGGAGTCCTGTTTCAATCTTCTGCATATGGTCAGCCAGTTTTCCCAGCACCATTTACTGAATAGGTTCTCCTTTCCCTAGTGGTAGGTGGTGGTGGCTTTGTCGAAGATGAGTTGGTTGAGAAATTGAGGTTTTGCTTCTGGAATCTCAATTCTATTGCATTGATCTATATGCCTATTCCTATACCAATACCAAACTGTTTTGATGATTGTAGCTTTATAGTAGAGTTTGAAGTCTGGTAATGTGATACCACCTGCCCTTTTTTTTTTTTTTGCTGAGAATTGTTCTGGCTATTCTTGGATGTTTGTGTTTCCATATGAATTCCTGCATTGTTTTTTTTTCTTTGAGAAGAATGTTGCTGGTAATTTGTTGGGTATTGCATTGAATTTGTAGATTGCCTTAGGTAAGATGGACATCTTCACAATGTTGATTCTTCCGATCCATGAGCATGGGATATTTTTCCACTTGTTTGTGTCGTCTTTCATTTCTTTGAGCAGCGTTTTGTAGTTTTCATTGTAAAGGTCTTTTACGTCTCTGGTTAGGAAGATGCCAAGATATTTCATTTTTTTTTGTGGCTATTGTGAATGGAATTGTGTTTTTTATTTGGGTTTCTGTTTGTTTATTATTGGTGTAAAGAAATGCCATTGTCTTTTGCACATTTATTTTGTATCCTGAGACTTTGCCAAAGGCATTTATCAGTGTAAGGAGGTTTTTGACAGATTCTCTTGGGTTTTCAAGGTACACAATCATATCATCTGCAAAGAGAGATAACTTGACTTCCTCTTTTCCTATTTGGATACCCCTGATTGCCTTCTCTTCTCTGATTGCTCTAGCCAGGACTTCCAATACTATGTTGAACAGGAGGGGTGAGAGTGGGCATCCTTGTCTTGTTTCAGTTTTCAGGGGAAATGTTTTCAATTTTTGTCTGTTTAGGAGTATGCTGGCTGTGGGTTTCTCGTAGATGACTTTTACTATTTTGAGGTATGTTCCCCGTCTGCCTAGATGTTTGAGGGTTTTTATCAAGAAGCTGGATCTTATCAAAAACTTTTTCTGCATCTAATGATATAATCATGTAGTTTTTGTTTTAACATCTGTTGATGTATTAATTACATTTATGGTTTTACAAGTGTTGAACCAGCCTTGCATCCCAGGAGCAAAGCCTACTTGGTCATGATGGATGATTTTTGAGATGTGTTGTTGAATTCGGTTCTCTTGGATCTTGTTGACAATTTTAGCATCTATGTTCATCAAAGATATTGGCCTATAGTTCTCTTTCTTTGTTGGATCTTTACCTGGCTTGGGTATCAATGTGATGTTGGCTTCGTAAAATGATTTGGGGAGAGTTCCATCTTTTTCAATCACCTGGAATACTTTCAGTAGGATTGGTATCAGCTCCTCCTTAAATGTCTTGTAGAATTCTGCTGGAAAGTCATCTGGACCAGGGCTTTTTTTTTTTGTAGGTAGTTTTCTTATTACATAGTTGATTTCCTTGATTGCTACTGGTCTATTTGGGGTCTCAATTTCTTCTCGTTCCAACCTAGGTAGGTTGTGTGATGTCAGAAAGTCCTCCATTTCCTTAAGGCTTTCAAGTTTGTTTCCATACAAGTGTATGTAGTAGTCTCTAATGATCTTTTGTATT
>NW_007258489.1:623691-624632 GCF_000164805.1 Carlito syrichta | reverse complement strand
GATTTGGGCTTTTATTTTGGTGATCTGGATTCTTCTGCTGAAATTAGGGTTTTGTGGTCTTGCTTTTCCAGCTTCCTTAGATGGCTTGTTAGGCTGTTAGTTTGGTGTTCCTTCCATTTTCTTCATGTGTGTTTGTAGGGATATAAATTCCCCTCTTACTACAGCTTTTAAGGCATCACAGAGATTTTGGTAAGATGTTTCTTCATTTTCATTTGTTTCCAGGTATCTTTTGATCCCTGTTTTGATTTCTTCATTGACCCTGGAGTTGTTTAGCATCATGCTGTTTGGTGTCCATGTCTTTGTGGGTTTTGGGGGGACTTTGTTGGTGTCAATGTTTATTTTTATTCCACTGTGGTCCGAGAAGGTGCATTGTAGAATTTCGGTCCTTTTAAACTTGCTTATGCTTGATTTATGGCCAATTATGTGGTCGATCTTAGAATACGTTCCATGTGGTGATGAGTAGAATGTGTATTCTCTGGCCTTTGGATGGAGTGTTCTGTAGATATCAATTAAGTCCATTTGGTCCAGAGTCCCATTGAGGTTCCGGATCTCCTTGCTGATTTTTTGTCCTGATGATCTGTCTAGGGTTGTGAGTGGGGTATTAAAGTCCCCAATTATGATGGTGTTAGAGTCAATATCTTTTTTTAGTTTTCCTAGAAGTTGCTTTATGAAAGTTGGCGCACCTATGCTGGGTGCCTATATGTTTAAGATAGATATTTTCTATTGATGGAGTGAGTCTTTAATCATTATGTAGTGGCCCTCTGTATCTTTTTAAATTTTTGATAGCTTAAATGGTATTTTGTTTGAAATTAGGATCGTGACTCCTCCTTTCTTTTGTGTTCTGTTTGCCTGAAATTTGTTTCCCGTCCTCTTACTTTGAGTCTGTGTATGTCCTTTCTAGTGAGATGGGTCTCTTGAAGGCAGCATATTGTTGCCTGGTG
>NW_007258489.1:620676-623214 GCF_000164805.1 Carlito syrichta | reverse complement strand
AAGAACGTTTTCTTTTTTCCTTTTCTTCTGTGTTTAGTACTTCTTAAGTGTTTCATGTAGAGGAGGTTCGGTGGCAGCATAAGTTCTTAGGGATTGGATATCTGGTAAAGATTTTAATTCTCCCTCGCTGATGAAGCTTAGCTTGGCCAGGTAAGTTATTCTTGGTTGAAACTGTTTATCTTTTAGGACTTTGAAGATAGGGCTCCAAGCTCTCCTAGCCTGTAGGGTTTCTGTAGATAAATCTGCTGCTATTCTGATTGGTCTTCCATGGTACGTGATCTGACCTTTTTCTCTTGCTGCCTTTAGGATTTTTTTCTTTTATGCCTACTTTGTTTAGGCAAGTTATTATGTGTCTAGGAGTTGGTCTTCTCACTTGTTGTCTTGCAGGGGTTCTCTGAATCTCTTGTGTTTGAATTTTTACATCACTGATTAGATAAGGGAAGTTTTCTTAAATGATCTCATGCAAAGTTTGTTCTAGTGTGGTCTCTGTCTCTCTTTCTGCCTCAGGTATGCTAATTACTCTTAGGTTTGGTCTCTTGATATAATCGCTCATCTCTTGAAGGTTTTGTTCCATCTTTTTGAACTTGTTTTCTGTGTTTTTAAGAGTTTGGGTTAGTTCTATATTTTGGTCCTCAAGCTCTGAGATTCTTTCTTCTGCTTGGGTAATTCTGCTTTCCATGCTTATCAGTTTGTTATTTATTTCATTCACAGTATTCTTTATTACTTTATCTCAGATATCAACTTCTTCCTAGTTTCTTCTTGTGTCTCCCCAATTCTTTTTAATCTCTCCATTATTGTCTTGATATCAACGTTTGCAGTTTGAGACCCTTCATTCTGGGGGCTCTTCATTGTTTGCGTTCCGAAGTCAGTTTTCTCAGTGTCTGCCCTCCCAGGGTTCTGGGAGAGACCCATACTCTTCTTTTGGTTTTTCTTCATTTGTGTAGATTTTTTTTCTCTCTCCCCCTTCCCTCCTCTTCTTTAATTCTGTTTTTGGGGGAAGGGGGGCATGCTTTTACTTCTCTTCTGCTATATCCTGTTCTTCCTTATGAGGATCTTCTGGCTTTGTTCACTTTTGAGGTTGGGGTGTAGGCTGCAATCTGTACTTTTTGCAGTCTTGAGGTTTAATTGAGAGGGAGCTGTGGTTCAGAGTATATATGCTGATTCTAGCAACCACAAACAGGTGTCTGAGCACACTGGAACCTATTTCCCTCTGTCTTACAATCTGTCCATTCAGCAGTATGTAGTCTTGGTTCCTAGATTAAAATGGGGGTATAAAAGAGGAAAATAATGGAGGAAGGGGGAGTCAATAGGAAGTTAGAGAGAGAGAAGAGCGAGAGGGAAAACAGACATACATACCAACTATCAAGTGAGAAAGAGACACAAGGCCAGAGAGATTGGAAGAAGACACGTAAGAAAGATTCCCTAAAGAATACTGATAGCTACACAGAGACAGACCAATATAAACATAAAACAGTGTAAGTCAGAAGGCAAACAATGAACGTGATCCAAATAAACAGTCAAAATGATAAAATCATAAGTCACAATAAGAGATCAGACTAAAATCACTTCAGCTCTGGTCTCGGCTTCTCTCATTTGTTTTTCCATTGCAGGCAGCTAGGTTTACTCACAGCTTGGGTTTGGCTGCCTGGGAGTTGCTTTTATCTGATTCAGCTTAGGGGTGGGACTTTGTCTCCTGTTTAGCAACGTTACCTTAGGAACCAAGGTGGAGTTTGTTGATAGGTGGGCAGGGCAGTGGAAATCTCCACCTGGAGAAAGGCAGAGGCAGATTGTCTTCCTTAGATCCCTTTCTCTTTGCTTGTCTGGGTCCCCAAGCTTGGGTTCACGGGCTGAGTGCCTCAGCCAGGGTGGGCCCGGGGCTCCAGAGCTCCAAAGCTCCAATGGCCAGGCGGTGAGTGGCAAGAGTGGCTCTGGACCCCCCACAGGGTACTTTAACCAGGAATGGGACTGGTGTCTCTGAGGGGTGGGTGTCCAGAGCCTCCCTGAGTGACTAGCAGCTTGGTGATGATGAGAGACGATGTAGCCAGGGAGCTTGCTGAGACCCGAGACTCCCATGCACACAGTGGAACAGCAGCAGCAGGGGGCCGCAGTATCCGGCCCTGTGTGGGACCAAGGGATCCAAGCCTTGGACCAGTGCTTGCTGGTGGTGGGCTTGAATCGCCAGCAGGTGGTGTTATCCCTTGCTCCAGATGGTCTTTATCTCAGCTGCTCGCCCCCCCTCAGGCACTGATGGTGTGATGTGGAATGCCTGCCTTGGCGGCAGCAGCAGCAGCAGCAACACTGGCAGCGGTGGCGGCTGGGCCACTGGCACAGGCAGTGTGATGTGTAATGGCTGCCTCTGTGCGGCGGCTGCCTCAGAGGAAGTGGTTGCCCGGCTGCCTCAGAGGAGGCGGAGGCTTGGCTGCCTCGGAGGAGGAGGCGGCGGAGCCTCCACTGCCTTGGGGGGGCAGTGGTGCCTCCGTTGCCTTGGAGGGGGGCGATGGCGGCTCCACTGCCTGGGGGGGAGCGGTGGCGGCTCCG
>NW_007258489.1:594610-620561 GCF_000164805.1 Carlito syrichta | reverse complement strand
ACGGCTCCGCTGCCTCAGAGGAGGCCACGGCTCGCCCCAGGCACTTGTGGTGTGATGTGGAATGGCTGCAGGCCGTAATAGAAGCAGCAGCCACCACAGTAGCTGCCCAGACCTTGGCGATGCCTCAGCAAAGTCTACCTTTGAGCTCTGTGTGAAGAGCAGGCTGCAGATGATGGGATCCGCAACCTCCAGGGTGAGAATCAGAGTCTCTTTGCATTCTCCTCGATGGAGAGTTTCACAGGCAGTGCTGCCCCATTGCCATCTTGTCCAGCCCCTCCTTTATTCTTTATATCAATGAAATAACTCTCTAAGAATGCTCCTATTTTTCAGAAAAAAAAAATTTTGCTATCATTTTCCCACATTACACCATTTAGTGGCAATTCATTCATTTATTGGCTTGTAGCACATATTAAATAAATATATCATAATCTACTCTATAGCTGATGGAAATTTTGATTGTTTCTAATTTTGGCAATTATAGATAAAGCTTCTATGAACATTCTTGCATATGTCTCTGAATATATTCATTATGTTGTGTTTGTAACTAGTAGTGATATTGTCAGTCTATATTTATAACTTTAATGGATAATGTCAAATAATTTAACATAGTGGTCATTCAATTTAGATTTTGACTAGCAGGGATTAAGAATTATTGTTGCCCCATATCATTGCTTACACTTTGTAAAGTAAAATGTTAGTTTCTTAAAAAATATTATTTAAAAATAAGTTTAAAAAGTCCTACCCTACTGGTAGATGTCTTACTGGGGTTTCAATTGCTATTTTCCTAATGAATGATGAAGCAATTCCTATATTAATTATCCATTTGGATACCCTCACATGTGAGGGCCCTGTTCAAATTCCCTGCCAAGTTTTCTGTTGAATTATCTTTTTTTTTTTTTTTTATCTATAGGAGTTTTAACTATATTCTGGACATGAATCCTTTGTTGGCTATGTGTTTAACTATATAAGCCAATCTGTGGACTGCTTTTTGGACTCTCTTTAGTTAACAAAAACTTCATTTTAATGTCATTCAAATTATAAGTTTTAAAAGATTATTGCCTTTTGAATTTGTTCTTTTTAAGAAATTACATAGATTATTGCTTAGGGATCCAAAATGCCCAAAAGAGAAGTCAGATAGAAAAAGTGACACTTTTCTCACACACACTTGTATACATACAAACACTAAGAAGTACAGAAAGTCCCCTACATATGAAACTTCAAGTTGTGAAATTTCATAAAGATGCAAAGGTACGTTTGCATGTCTAATCACATGAGTTAGTTCATGTGTCTGGTATACATTATCACATGCATGCATCCTCTACAAGTGGTTGTGTTTTTGTGTACTTTACTGTAGAGTACTGTATAGAGTACAGTAGTACAGTATCTTTATTTCAAGCTCCAGATGTTCAGAAGAAAGAAGAAAGTAGCAATGATGTAGCTGGTACTGTAAAGTTGATTGTGTTAGTTGGGTACCTAGGCTAACTTTGTTGGACTTACAAAAAAATTGGACTTAGAACATGCTCTTGGAATGGAATTAGTTCGTATGTGGGGAACTTACTGTAGCAAAGTTTAGAATTTGTATTTTGGAGTCAACTTTAACTCATTTATTCATTCATTTGAACATGATCCATTTTCTATCCAATAAATGTCTTTAAAATTTACTCATTTTTACCAACTGCATTTTGTCTATTGGGGTAGATTGGTAGGGAAGACTAATCTATAAGGTTAGCAGTGATTCTAACCTTATAGTGATTTTATATATATAGAATATATATAAAATATTCTATATATTGAGATTCATGAGAAAAAAAATTAAAATAGAGCCAACTCCTAGTGAATAGATCACAGGTGAGGTGACAGTATTGACTGGATGCTAGTTTCAGTAGGCAATAGTTTGTTGAAAAATTACTTGAGAAAATTATTAAAATAATAGCTTATAAACCTACATTGTGTGGTAAAAGGACACAAGAGATATTTCAATCTCTAATACCAGTATTGCTTTGAAGTACTAATAGGAAAATCTCATTTTTTCCTTGGTTACATGTTTCTTATGAAAAAAGTGAAAGAGCCGGGCTTGGTGGCTCAACCTGTAATCCCGCGCCTTTGGGAGGCTGAGGTGAGTGGATTGCCTGAGTCCGCGGGTTCGAGACCCACCTGGGCAGTGAGACCTCATCTCTACAATAAATAAAAAAATCAGCCAGGCGTGGTAGCACATGCCTGTAATTCTAGCTACTCGGGAGGCTGAGGCGGAAGGATCGCCAGAGCCCAGCAGGTCGAGGCTGCGGTGACCAGGAGCGGCCGCTGCACTCCAGTCTGGGAGACTGAGTGAGACTCCAACTCAAAAAAAAAAAAAGAAGAAGAAAGTGAAAGATTACACTACTGTCTTTATTGAAGCCAGATATGATATTTTCTACAATCATATTTGTTCTCTTGCTATTTCTAGCTAAAAGCCATAGCATAATGTAATATTCATATATTTTTAATTTTTTGAGACTTTCAGCATCATTTAAAAATATGCCTTTTTGTCATATATCGGTAAGAATTTAAACCATTGTCTTGATAATCGCTGTGGTATAATAGGATATAACGTCTAATCAATGTTCACTGTTACTCTCACCTAAACAATTCTTCCTTCATATACAAAAGGAAGAAATAATAGACCCAATTTGCATAACACTTTAATGTAGTCATGCTGAGCAACATGAGTCACAGGCAATCAACTTTGTTAAAGATAATGGTGTACTAATTTACAACAGACTGCTGTTACATTGTTTGGGGTGGAGGAGAGGGAAGAAAGGCAGTTGTTTGCAAGGAATTTAGGGTGGTTTAAGCAACAAAAGCAAAAGAGATAATGTCTTTGTCCATCTTATATTGTTATAAAGGAATACCTGAGGCTTGGTAATTTATATAAATTAGAGGTTTATTTTTTTCATGATCCTGCTAGCTGCAAGGTTCAAGACTGGGTATTTGGGAGGGCCTCAGACTGTTTCTACTTGTAGCAGAAGGTGACGGGGAGCCAGCGTGTGCAGAGATCACATGATGAGAGAGAAAACAAGGTGGGGGTCATGCCAGATTTTTAAAAACAACCAGTTCTCAGAGCAAATAGAACAAAACCTCTCCCTTGAGGGAGCACATTAATCTATGCATGGGGGGGAGTGTCCTCCCTTATGACCCAAACACTTTCCATTAGACCCCACCTTCAAAATTAGGGATCATATTTCAAAATGAAGTTTGGAGAGGACAAATATTCAACCATAGCAGATAATGATCACAGCAGTGTTTAAAGATAATTTTGTGTGGAAATATTTCTTTGCATTAAATGTATCAGATGTCAAATATGAAAACTCGGTAGAGTATTCTGGACCTGTTTGTCTACCTTCTGTAATTTGCTCACTTTCACAGGACTCTAGAGTATTTTTGGCAGCTCCTAGTGCTGTGTGAAATGCAGTTTGATAACCACTGAATTACTGTATTAAATGGTGTCATTGTGGGAAAAGGTTAGAAACAGCTACAGCCTCTACTTAGGAAAAAAATTCAGGGAGAAGGCCATCAAAGGAAAATAGAGAAGGTATAGGTAAGGGTGTTGAAAAGTAGAAACAGCACGGTCTCTTTAGCACTCTGGCACATGATCCTGAAAAGTATGTTAAGTTCTCTGAACTCTATAGTTTCTAATTTTTTCTTTTCCTTTCTTTCTTTCCCTTCCTTCCTTCCTTTCTTTCTTTCTTTCTTTCTTCCTTTCTTTCTTTCTTTCCTTCTTTCTTCCTTCCTTCCTTTCTTCCTTTCTTTCTTCCTTCCTTCCTTCCTTCCTTCCTTCCTTCCTTCCTTCCTTCCTTCCTTTCTTTCTTCCTTCCTTCCTTCCTTCCTTCCTTCCTTCCTTCCTTCCTTCTTTCCTTCTTTCCTTCTTTCCTTCTTTCTTTCTTTCTTTCTTGACAGAGTTTTTGCTCTGTCACCCAGGCTGGAGTGTGGTGGTACTATCATGTCTCACTGCAATGTCAACCTCCTAGGCTCAAGTGATTTTTCTGCCTCAGTCTCCTGAGTAGCTGGGACTCCAGGCATGTGCCACCACACCTGGTTAAGTTTTACATTTTTTATGGAGACAGGGTCTTACTATGTTGTCCAGGGTGATCTCAAACTCCTGGACTCAAGAAATCCTCCTGCCTCAGCTTATAGATTATAGATGTGAACCATCACACCCGGCTTTCTGAATTCTAATTTTCATATATGTAATTAAGAATATAACATCTACTTCAAAGAGGTGTTACAAGAGGAATTGAATTAATATATGTCAAAAATGCTGTGCTAAAAAACTACTTGACAAATGTAAGGCAATACCATTCTAAGTATTGGGGAAACTATTTGCTTAACATGCTATAATATTATTGATCCTATGGTTTCTAATATCATCTAATAGACCAGAGGTCAGCAAACTTTTCTATAAAGAACCAGATGAAAACGACTTTAGGCTTTGAGTACCATATTATATTTGTTAGTCATAGTTACTCAACTCATGCTATAGCATAAAATGAGTCATAGGCAATATGTAAACAAGTGAGTGTGGCTTTTCCAATAAAATGTTACTTACAAAAACAGGCAGCTGGTAGAATTTGCTAAAGGACCATAGCTTGCAAACCACTGTATTAGATTTTTTCAAGCTCAAAGGTATAGTCCACAGACCACTAGTGGCAGCATAACCTGGAAACATAAAAAGCTACATAAATTGTGGGACCTGATGCAGAATGAAAACTCAAGGACCTTTGTTCAAAAATTATTAAACATATTAAGTTAAGCACTTTATTCAAGAGCATTATTTCAAGTTTGGGGTCTCTTGAACAATCACACAGGTCACACATCCATGAAACCAGCCTGGCCCTATCCCTGACCTACTGAATTATAATCTGCCTATCAATAATGTTCCTAGATGACTCATATGCACATGAAATTGAAAGAAAAAAAAGAGAATGTTGATCCTGGAGCTGGACTTCTTGGGTTTGAATGCTGCCCACACTGCTTACTGCTGTTTAGTCTTGGGTGGGTTACTCACTTAATCTCTCTGTTTCAGTTCTATCTTCTGTTAGAGAGGATATAACTCATAGCATTATTATGAAGATTAAGTGAGTTTTTATAAGTAAACAATTAATGCCTGGCACATGGCAAGCACTTAAGAGTATTAGATGATATTATCTATCAATTCCCATCACCTTTGTAATTCTTCGGCTCTCATAATCAGTTGCCTGAGCTTTTGTAACATTAACTGTTCTTGGTACCACATGAAAATTAGGATTAGTTGCACAGTTTGGGGGAGAAAAGTTATGCTGCAGTACAGGAATAGCAAGAGAGATTTTTGTGTGGTGTGTGAGCACAATGTAATAAAAGCCAGATAATGGTTTCAAGGATGAAATGAGCATGTAGGGATCAAGCCTAAGAAAGCAAATGTAATAAATTCGGTTGAGTTCAAGGAGCCTCAAATGGCTAAAGTATTTGATATTTGCAACTTTAAAAAATAGAGAAAATTTACTGGCTCCAGAATTGGTGAGATTTTCTGGCAGAACATGGTCATTGAAAGGATCTTCCAAAAAAGGACCGAAAAGAATACAGTTAGGAAGAAATCTGAGTTAGTTGCTTGAGGATCAGGCCTCAGAGTATGAGTGGGCACTGGGCCAGAAAAACAAGAATACTCAGGAAATTTTCTGATTATCTTTATGGTGGAATAATTTGGGGACTCAATACTCTTAAAGAAGAAGAAAAAAAACTTCTTCTAAAACATACTTTTAGTGAGGTAAATGCTATTACCAGCCTGAGTGAATTCTGTTGATTCTAGGAGGCATAAGGAATTTGGCCAAAGGCTTTGTGATTATTCCAGTGGCTACCACAATTACCATCCTACAAAAATCCAATTGTGTAATCTTGATTTGACATCACCATGTTATAAGATAAAATCTCTTTGACGTGGTATATAAATTCTTCTTTGGAAAATCATATAAACTCAGCATTCAAAAACAGTCTTACATAGTTGGCTTCCAGTATAAAAAAAATCTAGTTTTGAATTCAGCTTTTGCAGACGTTTTTTAATAACCTGAAAAATCTTTCTTTGCCCTTCTCCATATAGCAGGTTACAATTCATCTTATAAAGCCAGTTCAAATACCATCTGTTCTGGAAATTCTTTCAATAGTCTTCCAGGCATAATTAGTTATTCCTTTCACTGCAAGTAGAAAAGATCATGTTATAACCCAGGGAGTTAGTGGACACATGAAGCAGAAATCCAGCATAGCCACAGGACATTGTCTAGGAGTGGATGTCTTTTACATATAGCAAGCCAACGTTACAGAGACTCTTCCAAAAGTTGGTAGGAATACAAAACAGATGCCCGCCACTCCTGGGCCTCATCCCAAGTGTAACGCCACATAGGATAGCTTGTATAATAGCTGCTTTTCTCCTGAGTAGAAATGTTCAACAAGCAGGTACCTTCCAAAATATGTTAACAGATAACACCATCTGGCACCCTTTGCAGTGGTATTATAAGTTAGTAGACAGTGCCCTCTCAGAATTCTATGGAGAAACGCCATTCTGTGAAATAGACATTTTTTCAAGAAAGAGGGAAGGAAAAGAATTAAATTAAAGGAAATACTCCAATCACCACAAAGGGTATAGAAAAAGTTCAAAGCTTTCTATTCTCCATGAATACCCCTCCTATGGTTTGAATGTTTCCCCTCCAAAATTCAGGTGTTACTAATGTGATAATATTGACAGGTGGGTCCTTTAAGAAGTGATTCAGTCATGAGATCTTTTTCCCTAATGAACGGGATTAAAAAGACTCTATAATAAAAGAGACTTCATGCAGTGTCTGGTAGCTTGCCTTCTGTCTTCCATCAGGTGAAGACTCAGAGAAAAAAAGCCTTCATCAGATGCTGCTCTTTGATCTTGAGCTTCCCAGTCTCAGAACTAAAAAACTAAATTTCTGTTTTATATAAACTACCCAGTCTGTGGTATTTTGTTATAGTTGCACAAACACAACCATTGAGGTCATTATTTCCTTCTTGTGAATGGAGATTTCTGATTCATATCAAGCATAAATTACTGAGCAATGGCCCTAGATGATATAACCTTTGCAGGAAAAAACAAAATGTGACTTATTTCACATGGAGAACTCTTATGTCATAATATCTTGTTTCTGTTTTGTACTATCTTTTTGATTGACCTTGCTTTCTTTTTCTCTTTGATCTTATTCAGTGCATAGTAAAAGAAATAAATTTCTGTTTATTAGAAAAAAATTTCTCATTTCTCCAGTCTCTTTCTTTATATATTAAAGTCAAGATGAATCCAAGATGGAGACCCAGGTAATAATGAGCATGGGAGAAAGAACTTAAGGTTTTTTCCTAATAACTATAAAAAGACTTCTCATAAATAACATGAATATCAGAAATATTTGCCAGCTGGGAGATGAGAGCTGAGTTTGAAATAAGACTCATTTTCTTGAAGTGTCCCTTATGGGCTGGAAGCAGCAGTTAATGTATGATGGAGAATTAACGTTTATATATGTAACACTGGACTCAGGTCACTATGGCTAACAGTATTTGGAAAATATAATAGATAAGATATTAATAATATAGACACAGCAAATAAGATTGATACAGAAAATTTCATAGGCTAAATATGAAATTGTATAGATCTTACCTCTGAATTTATAGTAAAACCATTAGGTAATAAGAAAACCATAAAATGACATAAATTTTAAACATTCCTCTAAATGAATTAATGAATGAGGAAATCAAAATGTAATTACATCTGACTTGAAGAGAAAATCTGACTGTGTGTGAACATGTTTTAGATTTGAACTTGTAACAGCTGCAAAGACATAGCTTTACAGATGTGTTTATGTATCCATATTCACATGCACATAAACATAGTTATGTATCCACATTCACATGCACCTAAACATACTATGAGAATGAATGAACTAGTGAATAAAACGTATAACGTAAAAAAGCTAGAGAAAGAACTTAAAAACAGATTTAGAAAAGCAGTTTGAAGGGCATACATATAATCATACTAATAGTTAACATTTTTAGAAGATTTAGTGGTGGTGATGATGGAAAGAAATTCTTTAAGCCTAATCAAGTTTCTTTAAAAAAAGGTGGACGTTTTTATTTATTTATTTATTTTGAGTTGAGGTCTCACACTGTTGTCCAGGCTGGAGTGCAGTAGCATGATCAGGGCTCACCACAGGCTCCATTTGCTGGGCTCAGGTAATCTTTCCACCTCAGCCTCCTAAGTAGCTGGGACTACAGGTGTCCCCCACCATGCTAGGTTAATTTTTAAAGTTTTATTGTAGAGACAACATCTGGCTACACTGCCTGGGCTGGTCTCAAACTCTGGGACTCAAGCATTCTCTCTCCTCACCCACCCAAAGTACTGACATTAGCGGAACAAAGTACCATGCCCAACTAAAAGTAGAAAATTTGGGAACAACAAATGAGATATAACTACACATGTCAAAGCAGGTAATATACTAGATTAAAATAGGTTTTTACAATCTATGGCTAAAAAATATTAAATATGTTATTAATTGGAAAGCTTTGAGTTAATAATATCTCATGAAACTGACCATGAAAAAGAAAGTATCTGCAAACAAATACATATAGAACAAAAAGTAAATGTAATCAGGAAAATATTGTCACAAAAGCAATTGGGTGCCAATAATCTATAAGTGATTTGTTAGAAAATCTTCCAATGACAGATAATTCTTCTAGGAAGATAGTCTAAGAGAAAAATAGGCCAGGCTTGGTGGCTCAACCTGTAATCCCAGCACTTTGAGGGGCCAAGGCAAGTGGATTATCTGAGCCCTCAGGTTCAAGACCAGCATGGGCAACTTGGTGAGACTTAGTCTCTACAATAAATAAAAAATTAGTCGGTGTGGTAGTGCGCACCTGTAGTTCCAGCTACTTGGAAGGCTGAGGCGGAAGGATCACTGGAGCCCAGTAGGTCGACGCTGGAGTGACAGTGAGTGTGTCACTGCCCTCCAGCCTCGGTGATGGAGTGAGACTCCAACTCAAAAAAAAAGAAAAAGAAAAAATACATTTTAAAAATATGAATAATTATGCACAAGGTATTTATTAAAGTGTTATTTATTATAGATAAGTTGGAAACCTTATTGTATGCTATAATCAAAGCCAAACAAAGGCTAGGAACTAGCTTTAACTCTTCACATATGGCGTACAATCCATCAGGAAATCATATTGTCCCGACCTTCAAAATACATTCCAAATAATTGGACTATCTACAATTTACCCCTTAATCCCCTACCACTCTGCTCCTAGCCACCATCTTCTCTTGCCTGAACCCTGCAATAGCCTCTAGTTGGTATTCTTGCTTATGTTTTTAATTTCCCCTCCCATGTATTCTCCAGAGAAATTGTTTTAAAACACATATTTTGTCATAAGATTTTTATGCTTAAAATACTCAAATAACTTTCCTATAAACTCAAAGTAAAATTCAAATACAGTTATGGTGTATAAAATATGGGTCACTGGTGTTTCCTTTATCTGACTACTAATGATCTCCCCCTTACTCACTGGGTTTCTCGGGCCATCCTGACTCCTTGGTGCTCCTGGAAGATGCCAAGCACCTGCCTCGGGACTTGACTTTGCACTAGCTGTTCCATCTGCCTGGAATAGTCTTCCTTCAAATAACTAGATGACTTAACTCCACACTTCATCAGTCCTCTGCTCAAATATTGTCATCTCATCAAATAAAGCACCACTGACCACCCTTTCAAAAACACATAATGATCCGTTAGTCTCTTTCTTTTTTTTTTTTTTTTGAGTCGAAGTCTCATTCTGTCACCCAGGCTGAAGAGCAGTGGCACACTCAGAGCTACTACAGCCTCAAACTGCTGGGTTCAGGCAATCCTTCTGCCTCAGCTTTCTAAGTACTTGGGACTACAGGCACGTGCCACCACACCCAGCTAATTTTTTAATTTATTGTAAAGATGAGTTCTCACCATGTTGTCCAGGCTGCTGGTCTCGCACTCCTGGGCTCAGGCAATCCTCTCACTTTGACCTTCTACTATGTTGGGATTATAGGTGTGAGCCACTGCATTTGGCCATCATTCTCTATTTTTAATCTCACTTAATTTTTCTTCATGATATATATTGATTGACTCTCTGACTCTTTCTACTAGAAAACAAATGTTATGACAACATATTTTTTTTGTTGTTTTTTGGCCGTTTTGCATCTAGTGTCTACACTAAAATGTCCAAACTCAATTTCAAAAGGAATTCAATATTTTTAAATTAAAGAATGTATGAAATCAATAACTTCAATCATGGGAAGTGTAAAATAAATTATAAATGTATCTATGTGATCACATTTTATTTTGTCATTAAAATAGATATTAAGGAGAGGGAGAGGTGTTTACTATATTAATTTAAATATAAAGTTCAGCCTACAAATTTGCACACAGAGTGCTGACATATGCAAATTACATGCATGGAAAAAAATAGAAGAAAAAAACTATTAAGACTTTCTCAGAGTGTTAAACACAGCAACATTTGTTTTTATCTTTTCCTTTATTTTTGTATTTTCAGTATTTTTTTTTATAATTAGAAAAAATATTTTTAGGGTAACTCCTTCGAGTCCCCTCCCACTGTGGAAGCTTTTCTGTCCCCTCAATAAATCCTGCTTTCTGAACAAACAAACAGAATATTTTTAAATGTGAGCACCTACTATGTGCAGTCCATTAGGATGGGACTGGTGGATATGAAGTTAATAAGCGCTCTAATTTTAGTTGCAATAGCAAATATATAAACAATTATTATAATCACAGTTAAATATGTTGAAGGTCACATGAGCAGTAGGGTAACTCCTTAATTTCTTTAAGTCTTTTTTCATCACTCATAAAATAGAGATAATAATACAATGTCTTCATAAATCTATGGGAATATTATATGAGTTCACACAAGTAGAGGACTTAACAATTCTCAAATAGTAAACTCAATTAGTAATTTGTATTGTTATACTTATTAGTATAGTATAGAAAAAAGAGTGGTTATGTTATCAGCAATAATAGGAAAGACATCATGAAGTAGTAGGCATTGGACTGAGCTTAAAAAGTAATAATAGTATTTGACAATATAGCCAACAAGACAGAATAAGCTATGCTATGGTAACAAACGACCCCAAATTTCAACGGCTCAAGATAAGAAAACCTTACTCTTCTATGGCCTGCATTTCTAATACAGCTCAGTAAGCAGGGGCGTGATGTGAGGAATGGGGCTGATTGTCTCTAGTGAGCCCCTCAGAGACCTACACCAACAAAGGTTTTTCTTGACCTCTGCAGCTGTATGAGTGGTTTGCATTGAATTACTCATTATCTCTTAAATTTGCTGGATATAAGTGTCACAGTTCACTGTTGCTCACCTTCCAACAGCCAAATAGAGCTACATGACTAACTTTCACTTCAAACTGATGGAAAGCAATCCTACCCTGTGCATAAAAATTAAAGAGCTGAAAAGAACTCATCATTATCAAAGAAAGATTGAAAAGGAGAGTTGGTAGATTTTTTTTTTCATCATTAGGCTAATTTGGACAATGAAAACAGTATTAGGTCCTGAGTTTTTCCTCTGTATCTGGACAAAAATAAGCGCATGGCAAAATGGGTATCCCAAGTTTAAAATTCTTATCTGGGTTAGCAATAAAGTAAAAAACAATCTCCAGAGGCAGAAAGCAAATAGAAACCGTAAATCTACAGTAATAAGTAAAATAAAGCCCCTGGCTTCCCTGGGAATACTTGTAGAGCCCTTAATATTGTGCTTTGATTTTAATAACGCATGTGTGTCCTGGGCCCCCAGAAAGTGAAAGATCAGATCAGGGGCCACAATTAAAGCTGGAGTATAAAGGTAATAATCTCAGGAAAAGAGTGAACCTGGAAATATAAATAAGACAGAAAAGTAATAATTTGCAAGGATAATATGTTCGGAAGCTTGCCTGTCTTAATTTTGGATTTCAGAATTCCTCACCACAAGCAGGTACTCATGTGGCTTTGTGGCCCAATTCCATATTTCCTAGGTGATGTGAAAGTTTCAAGAGGAAGAATATGGCTTAAAGTTATTCCATGAAGTTATTATGCATCACCAATGTTCTAATTACCAAAGAAAAATATGTATATATTCTGTGAAGCAACAAACCTTAAGTCTTGGTCACATAGATTTTCCACAAATACAATTTTTTAAAACGTGAATTCACTGTAAAAACATTTAAAAAGCAAATGAAGAAGCAAGGCATTATAAGTGATAGTTGATGCAATATGCAGTCAATTCAAATAAATAAGATTTTAAGTATTGTAATTATTATCTGCAGAATAGAAAATGTGTGCATTTAATGTTATAAAAAAGAAGAATCTAAAAAATGGAAAGAAATAATATAAAATTGATTATTCACAGTTGAAAAAATTGCCCAAATAGCAATTTTAAGTAAAAATAATATAATCATTACAATTTAAAAGTTCTAAGGTTATTTTTACTATGATAAAATACATGTAGCATAAAATTTACCATTTCAACTAGCGTAATATGTACAGTTCAGTGGCATTAGGTACATTTGCAATGTTGGTTCAGATACTTTGTTCATTATTACAAAAAGATAACCTATACCAGTTAAACAAGTGTTTTTCTCTTTTATGTATTTTTTTAAGTATTTAGGAAAAAAATTAAGTTAACTATTTAGATTTTTAGTTGAATTCACTAGTGAAGTCATCTGATCTTTAATTTTTCTTTTTTGTAGGTGTTTGATTATTTATTTTTATTTATTTATTTATTTTTGAGTTGGAGTCTCACTCTGTCGCCCAGACTGGAATGCAGTAGCCGCTCCCGGCCACCGCAGCCTCGACCTGCTGGGCTCCAGCAATCCTTCTGCCTCAACCTTCCAAGTAGCTGGAACTAGGCGCACGCTACCACACTCAGCTAATTTTTTGATTTATTGTAGAGATGAGTTCTCACCAAGTTGCCGAGGCGGATTTCGAATCCACGGGCTCAGGCAATTCACTCACCTTAGCCTCCCAAGGTGTGGGATTACAGGCTGAGCCATCGAGCCCGGCTGTGTTTGATTATTTATCCAATGTATTTATTATAGCTTTATTCAGAGTTTTGAAATTTTCTTCTTGAGTCATCTTTGTGAGTGTGTGTTTCTAAAATTTTGTGAGTTTCATCCAGGTCTACCAATTTGTTGGAATAAAAATATTCACGATAGGTTTTTAATAATTTATTTATTTGAAAAGGTCTGTTAGTAATGCCTCTACTTTTATCTCTGAATAAGTAATTTTAATTTTCTCTTTTTTTCAGTCAATGGATAAAGATTTTTCAATCAATTTTAATAATCTTTTCAACCAACTTTTGTTTTCATTGGCTTTCTCTATTGTTTTTCTATTATCTATTTTATTTACTGCTCAATAATGTCTATTATTTTTCCTCCTGCTAACTTTTGCCTTTAGTTTGCGTTTCTTTTTAGTTTTTTTCAACTTATTTTCTTATTTCTGTGTGTTATTTTTGACCTACTGGTTTTTAAGAGTGTATTATTTTATTTAATTTTCTTATTTGTAGATTTTCTCATTTTTCTTCGTTATTGATTTCTAGTTTCACTTCATTGTCAGTGAAGAAGATAATTTATATAATTTCAGTCATAATTTTTTTGAGATTTATTTTATGTTCTAATGTGAGCTTTTTGGAAAATGTTCCATGTGTACCTTAAAAAATATGTATTCTGCTATTATTCTGTGGAATGTTCTTTTTTCTTTTCACCTCAAGAAGTCAAAAAAAAAAAAAAGAAAAAGAAAAGAAAAGAAAATCTAAGCCAGAATTATCAGAAGAAAAGATATAATCAAGATTAGAAAAGATATAAATGAAATGGAAGATAGAAAAAAACTTAAAACTGTAAGTTGTTAAATGATTGACAACATTAGGTAGACTAAGAGCAAAAAAAAAAAAGACTCAAATAATGAATAAAGAAAATAAAAGAAAGGACATTGCAAACAATGCCACAGAAATAAAAAGGATTATAAAAAATATTATAAGTAATCATGCACCAACGAATTGAATAATTTAGAATATACAGATGAATTACTAGACAACACACAACCTACCAAGACTGAATCTAAGAAATAGAAATATGGACCTATAACTAAAAGGAGATATAATTAGTAATTAAAATGCTTCCAACAAAGAGAAACCCAAGACCATATGGTTGCACTGAATATTTATATTAAATGTTTAAAGAATTAAGATGAATTCTTACAACTCTTCTAAAAGTCATTCTCTTTACATTTTAGACTCCTATGAGGCCAGCATCACTCTGATACCATGTCAATCAAAAACACTACAAGAAAAGAAAACTACAGACAAATGTCTCTGATTAATATTGATACAAAAATCCTCAACAAAATGCTAGGAAACTGAATTAAACACAACACTAAAATAATATGCATCATTTATTCCTGGAATGAAAGGATAGTTCAACATACAAAATCAAGCAATGCAATATATCATGTTAAAGGACAAAACCAAGTGATCATATCACTTGAGAAAATTATTTGAAGAAATTGCATGTTTTTATGTTAAAAACATACAAACAAAAAGGAATAGACGGAAACTACCTTAACAGAATAAAGGTCAAATATGAAAAGCCCAAAGCTAACATTCTATTCAATGTAGAATAGAAAGTTTTTCCTCTAAGATAAGGAATAAGGCAAGAATACCATTTCTCATCACTTTTTAAAAATTGGGGTCTTACTCTGTTGCTCAGACTGAAGTGCAGTGGCATGATCATGACTCACCACAGCCTCAAACTCTTGGGCTCAAGCAATCTTCACTCCTCAGCCTCCCAAGTAGCTGACACTACAGGTGTACTCCACCATACCTGGCTAATTGTTTTTGTTTTCTGTAGAGATGAGGTCTTGCTATGTTGCCCAGGCTGTTCTCAAACTCTTGACTCTAACAATCCTCCCTTTTCAGACTCACAAATTGCTGAGATTATGGGGATGAGTCATCATACTCTGCCTTCTTACCATTTTTAATCAACATAGCATTGAAACTCCTTACCAGAGTGATTAGACAAGAAAAATAAATAAATACTTTATTTTTGTGAAGCTATTTTTTAATAAGGATTTTAAGACCACTCAATGGAGGAAAGGACACTCTCTTTAGCAAATGGGTTTGGAAGAACTGAAAATCCACATGAGAAAGAATGAAGTTTGACTCATATTAGTAGATAAAAATTAACTTAATATGAATTAAAGAACTAAATGTAAACCCCAAACTATAAAAACATAGAGGAAGAGTTTCATGGAATTGTATTTAGCAAAGATTCCTTGGATGTGACACTAAAAACATAGGCAATGAAAACAAAAATGAACAAGAAGAGTTGCATTACATAAAACACTTCTGCCCAGGACACTTCCAACAAAGAAAAAGGAAACCTATGAAATGAGAAAAAATATTAGTATTGGAGAAATGCAAGTTAAAACCATAATGACATATTATCTCATACCTATCAGGAGGTCTACTATTAAGAAAAAGAAAGAAAATAGGTGTTAATAAAGATGTAAAAAAAAAATGGCAACCCTTGTGGACTGTTGGTGGAAATGTAAATTCATGCAATGGCTATAAAAAATGGCATAAAAGTTCCTCAAACATTTAAAAGTAAGATTACTTGACTGGGCATGGTGGCTCATGCCTATAATCCCAGCACTTTGCGAGGCTGAGGTGAGAGGATAGCCTAAGCCCAAGGGTTCAGGTTCAAGACCAGCCTGGGCAACTTGAAGAGACCACCTCTCTACAAGAAATCAAAATAAATAAATAAATAAATAAAAGACTACTTTATGATCCAACAATTCTACTTCTGGGTGGATACCCAAAAAGATCAAAAGAGGTCTCCTGAAGCGATATTTTCACACTCATGCTCATAACTGTATTATTAGAAATAACTAAGAGGTGGAAGCAAACAAATGTCAATGACATATGCTATAACATAAATGGGCCCTGAAGACATTATACTAAGTGAAATCAGTCAGTCAGAAGTAGCAAACACCATATGATTCCATATTTTCAAGGTAGTTAAAGTAATCAAACTCATAGAAAGAGAAAGTAGAATCATGGTTGGTTGCCAGGAGCTGGGGGAGGTAAAAAATGAAAAGTGAATGGGTATAAATTTTCAGTTTTGCAAGATAAGAAGAGTCTGGAGATTGACTGCACAACAATGTAAATGTACAATTGACCCTTGATGTCTGTGGAGGATTGGTTCCAGACCCCCAGTGAATGCCAAAATTCAGGGATGCTCTTTTTTTTTTTTTGAGTTGGAGTCTCACTCTGTCACCCAGACTGGAGTGCAGTGGCCCCTCCCGGTCACCGCAGCCTCGACCTGCTGGGCTCTGGTGATCCTTCTGCCTCAGCCTTCCAAGTAGCCGGAATTACAGGCGTGCGCTACCACGCCAGCTGATTTTTTGATTTATTGTAGAGATGAGGTCTCGCTGTCCAGGCGGGTCTCGAACCCACGGGCTCAGGCAATCCACTCACCTCAGCCTCCCAAAGGCGCGGGATTACAGGTTGAGCCACCGAGCCTGGCTGGATGCTCATCTTTTACATAAAATGGAGTTACTTGATGTTTTTATAAAATGGAAAATGGTGGTTCAGCCAGTCAGACTATGCAAATCCTGGTGTGAGAGACTGACTAAGTGGGGGCTCATGAGTAAGTGGTCAGGGCCCTCCTGGTGAAGCAGCAGGTGCTGCAGCTGCTTTGCTTGGTCCCTAGTGCTTCCCGGGTCACAGAAGCCCAGCACCTTTTTTTTTTTAATTGACAAAAGTTTTCCTGCAAAGAAGTGATGGGGGGACACTGCTGGCTCCAGGATTTGCCCCACCACTTCAGCACCTGACCAGAAACTGGCAGTTAGGGCTGTTGAGGGAGCCCAGAGGCAGAGTCCCACCAGAGAAGACAAAAGAGGCCCCCACCACCATCTCAAAAACAGGTAGGAAAGTGCTCCAACTTGCTCATCAGGGAGAAAAAAAGACCTGATCTCTGTGACTGGTGGATCAGCTACTCAAGGGATGATCATGACCCTGAGGGAATATCCTGAAAGCATAAACTTCAGAGGGACTGGACAAGTGCTGAGTCTCAGGTGCCTCACCCCCACCCTGATTCAGCTGTGGGACAAAATATGTGGCCAGAAAAGGATGAGGAAGACCTCCAAACAGATCAGTGGTGAGTCTGGGACTAACCCAACCCCCCTCATCCCCAGCAATCCTCTGCACATCAGACCCACACACCTGGGCATGACTGAGAGAGACGAACCCAGGTGGAGCCTGGATATCACCCACAATAGGAGAACTTCATGCCAAGATAGTCCTGGCTGGGGCACTCCCTGCGTTTACATAACTGGGGAAGAGACAATCCTGCACCTCCCCACCAGAGGAAATCACCCTGACCATAAAAGAGTGGGAGGGGAGGACTGCAGCCCCACCTACCCACACTGCCCCTCCTCCTTCCCTGCTCTAGACACTGGTGAGAGAGTGAAAGAGGCAGAAATTCTTCAGAGAAGCAGACAAGAGGAACAATTAAAGAACCTGCCACAAGATGGCAGGGTTTTTTTTTTAATTTCTTAAAATTTTATTCTTTTTGTAAGTTTTTCTATGCTTTTAATATTTTTCTTTTGTGCATGAATGTGTATGTAAGGGTTTGATCTGCAACCACTCCTTTTAAAAATTTTTCTTTCTTCTTTTGTTTTTTGTTTTCTGTTAATGTGTATATGTGAATAATTGTCTATTCATCTTTTAGTTTATGTTGCTTTTTGTTGTTGTTGTTGGTTTGTTTTGGCTCTTTTGTTCTTCTTTTTTTTATAGTTTAAGGTGGGTGTTAATATTTGTATGAGGGTTCTGTCTGAATTCCAATTTTTTTTTGTTTGCTTGTTTTTTCTTTTCTTTTTTCTGGTCTTTCTCTTTTTCTTCCCCCTTCATTTTTGTGCTAGATGTGTGTGTTTTTAATTTCCCTGGCTTTTTGTTGTTGTTTTTGTTTTGTTTCACCTTGTTGGTATTCCAGTTTGTTTTGGGGGGTGTGTGTGTGCCTGTGTGTGCATGTTTAATTGTTTATTTGCTCTGGTTTCTGCTTTCATTGCTCTGTGTGTTTTTTTGTTCATCTTATTTCATTCAATTTTTCTCTATTCTCCAAATTGCTGCTACTGGAACTTGGACTTGGGGTACACACATGTACACATTGCATTGTCATACAGAGTTGTGGTGGGGAGTGGGTCTCAGGGGACAATCAGTGAACATTGTGATTTGCAAGTTGTAGAATCCTAGCCCTACATTTGGCTTTAAAACTACAAGCAATCGCAAAACTTCCCACTCACAGTCATGTTTCCAAATAGAACAAATCCAGAGTCTGGATCAGGGGAGAATAAAGGATGGAAAAAATATCAGAAGTGAAAGCTTCTCCACTGCCACAGAGTAATGGAACTAAAGAGAAAAGCAAGAGATCTGTCACAAATGAGGAAAAACCAGCAGAAGATCACAGGTAATTTCAAGTGTAACAAAGAGAAAATGCCTGAAAAGTCAAACCTTGGAAGTCACGAATGACTGGTACCAGAATACAACAGGGATTAGGGAATGGATAGAAAGAGTGAATAAGACTCAAGAAAGACAAGATGCAACACTGAAAGAACTTGTAACCGAGATTTGGGCCATAAAAATTTCATCCAGTTTATAAATAACAAGATGACAAGCATGGAAAGCAGAATTAATCTTGCTAAAGAAAGAATCTCAGAACTTGAAGACCAGAACATGGAATTAACACTGTCTGTGAAAAAAAAATAGAAGGACAATTCAGAAAGAGAGAACAAAGCCTACAAGATATGTGAGGTTATATCAAGAGGCTGAACCTATGCCTGATTGGTATCCCAGAAGAAGAAAAGGAAATGGATTACACCTTGAAGCAAGTATTCCAGGAGGTTATCAAAAAAATTTTCCCCATCTCACCAGAGATGTGACCAGCCAAACAAAAAGCATACAGAGAACCACACAAGGCATCAAATGAGAAGACAAAACCTAGACACCTAGTAAGTCACCTACACAAAATAGGCACAAAAGAAAAATTCAAAAGGCAGCAAGAGAGAAATGTCAGACTACCTACTGGGGAAAACCAATCAGAATAGTAGCAGACCTATTGGCAGAAACACTATAAGCAAGAAAGAACTAGAGTCCAATATTCAAAATCCTCAAAGATAAAAAATTTCATCCAATAATTTTCTACCTAGTCAAGTTCAGCTTCATCAGTGATGGAGAATTAAAATCCTACCCAGACATCCAATCCCTAAGAGATTATGCAGCTTCTAGACCAGCTTTACAGGAGATGCTTAAAAAGGTATTAAGTACAGAAGAAAGAAAAAAAAAAAAAAAGAATGACCACACACTTCCCAAGAGAACAGCAGAGCACAAAATCAACAGAGAATATATCACAACAACAAACTTAAAAACACATATATATATCAACCCCAAAACTAAAAGAAAACAAGCAAACAAACAAAGGGAAAACATTATAAGAACCTCATGACTGGGATAAGCAATCACCTTTCAATATTCAGCCTAAATGTGAATGGACTAAATGCAGTACTGAAAAGACACAGAATGGCAAACTGGGTAAGAAATCAGGACCCAATTATTTGCTGCATCCAGGAAACTCATCTCATCACAAGTGAAGCACATAGACTCAAAGTTACAGGATGAAAAATTAGTTTCCAGGCAAATGGATCACAAAAGAAGCCAGGAGTCATGATCTTAATATCAGACAAAAAAACCTGTAAACTATCAAAAGTTTAAAAAAGATACAAAAGGACACTACATAAAGATGAAAATTTCAATCCATATCAAGAATTATCCATCCGGCCGGACTTGGTGGCTCAGCCTGTAATCCCGCACCTTTGGGAGGCTGAGGTGAGTGGATTGCCTGAGCCCGTGGGTTCAAGACCCACCTGGGCAGCAAGACCTCATCTCTACAATAAATCAAAAAAAATCAGCTGGGCGTTGTAGTGCACGCCTGTAATTCCAGCTACTCTGAAGGCTGAGACGGAAGAATTGCCGGAGCCCAACAGGTCGAAGCTGTGGTGGCCGGGAGCAGCCACTGCACTCCAGTCTGGGTGACAGAGTGAGACCCCAACTCAAAAAAAAAAGAATTATCCATCCTAAACATATATGCACCCAATATGTTTAGGATGCATAGGAGCACCAGCATTTATAAATCAGCTACTAAGTAAACTAAAAAGAGATATTGACTCTAACACTATTATATCAGGGGACTTGAATACCTCACTAACAGCCCTAGATTGATCATTGAGGCAAAAAAAAATCACCAAGGATATCTGGAACCTAAACTTTACATTTGAACAAATAGACTTAATAGATACCTACAGAATATTTCCCCAACAACCACAGAATATACATTCTACTCATCACTGCATGGAATGTACTCCAAGATTGATCACATCTTTGATCATAAATCAAGCATAAACAAATTCCATAATGTTGAAATATTGACATGCACCTTCTCAGAGTACAATGGAATAAAAATAAATATCACCACCAACAAAAGTTCCCCAAAGTCCACAAAGACTTAGACACTAAGCAGCACGATGCTGAACAACTACTGGGTCAACACTGAATTCAAAGCAGAAATTAAAAGATTCCTGGAAACAAATGAAAATGAAGAAACAGCTGACCAAAACATCTGGGATGCCATGAAATCAGTCTTAAGAGGGGAATTTATATCTCTATGAACACAAATCAATAAAATGGAAAGATCACAAGTTGATAACCTAACAAATCACCTAAGGGAGCTAGAAAGGGAAGACACCAGAACTCTAACATCAGCAGAAGAATCCAGATCACCAAAATAAGAGCCCAAATACAGAACATAGAAGACAAAAATATCATAGAAAACATCAGCAAAACAAAAAGCTGGTTCTTTGAAAAATTAAGAAGATTGACTGACCCTTAGCCAGCATGACCAAGAAAAAGAGAGAAAAAGCCCAAACAAACCCAATTAGAAATACAAAAGATCAAATCACAACTGACTCAAAAGAAATACAAAAGATTATCAGAGATTACTATGAATACCTGTATGGAAATAAATTTGATAACCTAAATGAAATGGAAGAATTTCTGATATCATGCAACCTTCCCAGGTTGAAACAAGAAGACACTGAGACACTAAATAGACCAATAACAACCCAGGAAATTGACCCTGTCTTAAGAAAACTACCTATAAAAAAAAATGTCCTGGACCAGATGACTTTCCAGGAGAATTCTACAAAACATACAAGGAGGAGCTGATACCAATCCTACTGAAAGCATTCCAGGCAATTGAGATAGGTGGAATTCTTCTAAAATCATTTTACAAAGCTAACATCACACTGATACCCAAATCAGGTAACGATCCAACCAAGAAGAGAACTACAGGCCAATATCCCTTATCAGCCCCAAAGCTAAAAGAAAACAAGCAAACAAACAAAGGAAAAACTTTATAAGAACCTCATGACAGGGATAAACAATCACCTTTCAATAATCAGCCTGAATGTGAATGGACAAAATGCACCACTGAAAAGACATAGAATGGCTAACTGGATAAGAAACCATGACTCAATTATTTGCTGCATCTAGGAAACTTATCCCACCACAAGTGAAGCACAGACTCAACGTTACAGGATGGAAAATGAGTTTCCAGGCAAATGGATCACAAAAGAAGCCAGATGTCAGAATATAGATGCAAAAATCCTCAACAAAATTCTAGCAAATTGGATCCAAAATACATCTCAGAAATCATCCACCATGACCAAGTGGGCTTCATTCCCAGGATGGAGGACTGGTTCAACATCTGCAAGACCATAAATGCAGTTAAATACATCAACAGATGCATAAACAAGGACCACATGATTATATCATTAGATGGAGAAAAAGCTTTGATAAAATCCAGCATCCCTTCTTGATAAAAACCATCAAACACCTAGGTATAGAAGTAACATACCTTAAAATAGTAAGTACCCTCTACGAAAAACTCACAGCTAGAATATTGCTAAACAGACAGAAACTGGAAACATTTCCCCTGCAAACTGGAACAAAACAAAGCTGCCCACTCTCACCCCTCTTGTTCAACATTGTGTTGGAAGTCCTAGCTAGAGCACTTAGACAAGAGAAGGAGATCAGGGGTATCCAAATAGGGAAAGAGGAAGTCAAGTTATCCCTCTTTGCTGATGATATGGTCCTATACCTCAGAAATCCAAGGGTATCTGTCAAAAACCTGCTTGCATTGAGGTAAAGGGACTTGGCAAAGTCTCATGGTACAAAATAAATGTGCAAAAGATAGTGGCATTCTTATACACCAACAACAAGCAGGCAGAGAACCAAATGAAAAGCAGAATCCCATTCACAATAGCCACAAAAAAAAGAAAAAGAAATAAAAGAAATACCTTGGCATCTTCCTAACCAGAGAATTGAAAGACCTTTACAATGAGAATTACAAAACACTGCTCAAAGAAATCCAAGAAGACACAAACAAATGGAAAAAATATCCCATGCTCATGGATAGGAAGAATCAGCATTGTTAAGATGTCCATCCTACCAAAGGCAATCTACAGATTCAATGCAATACTCATTAAATTACCAACATCATTCTTCTCAGACTCGGACATGACAATACAGAAATTCACATGAAAACATAAAAATCAACGAATAGTTCAAACAATCCTTAGCAAAAGAAACAAAGCAGGAGATATCACACTTCCTAAGTTCAAACTTATAAGACTACAATAATCAAAACAGTCTGGTATTGGTACAAGAACAGGCAGATGGCCCAATGGAACAGGATAGAGATTCCAGAAGTAAAGTCTCAATTTCTCAACCAACTCATCTTTGACAAAACCTCCACCAGCAACCACTGGGGAGAGGAGAACCTATTCAGTAAATGGTACTGGGAAAACTGGCTGATCACATGCAGAAGATTGAAACTGGACCCCTACCTATCACCATTCACAAAAACTAACTCTAAATGGATCAAAGACCTAAAAGTAAAACCTCAAACTAAAAAAATCTTAGAAAATTCAGGAGACACTCTTAGGGACATTGGAACTGGCAACCAATTCCTGATCAAAATTTCAAGTGCCCACACCATAAGAGAGAAGATAGAATAGTGAGACCTTGTCCGACAAGCTTCTGCAAAGCAAAAGAAATCATCAAGAGAGCAGGAGACAGCCCACAGAATGGGAAAAATATTTGCCAACTGTATCAGATAAAAGCCTAAGATCTAGGATCTACAAGGAACTCAAACATGCCAATAAGAAAAAGCAAACAGCCCCATTAAAAAGCGGGCAAAAGACTTGAATAGACATTTGTCAAAAGAAGATATACGGGCAGTCATCAGACACAAGAAAAAGTGCTCAGCCTCTCTAGTCATCAGAGAAATCCAAATCAAAACCACATTGAGATACCACCTAACCCTAGTATGAATGGCCATCATTAATAAAACAAACAGCCAGCTCGGTGTCTCAGCCTGTAATCCCGCGCCTTGGGAGGCTGAGATGAATGAATTGCCTGAGCCCGCAGGTTCGAGACCCTCCTGGGCAACCTGGCGAGACCTCATCTCTACAATAAATCAAAAAATTAGCCGCACGTGGTAGCGCACGCCTGTAGTTCCAGCTACTTGGAAGGCTGAGGCGGAAGGATCGCCGGAGCCCAGCAGGTCGGCACTGCAGTGGCTGGGAGTGGCCACTGCACTCCAGTCTTGGCGACAGAGTGAGACTTCAACTCAAAAAACAAACAAACAAAAAAACAGCAACAACAAAAACAAAAACAATAAAACAAACAACAACAGATGCCTGTGAGGATGCTACGGAAAAGGAATGCTTCTACACTGCTGGTGAGAATGCAAACTAGTGCAACCTCTTTGGAAGACAGTGTGGCAGTGTCTGAAAGAACTAGAAACTGATCTTCCATATGGCCTAGGAATCTCCCTTTTGGGAATATACCCGTAGGAACTCAAGTCATTCTACCAAAAGATACCTGCACACGCATGTTTGTGGCAGCTCTATTCACAATAGTAAAAATATGGAACCAACCATGCTGCCCATTGAAGCTGGACTGGATACAAAAAATATTTTACATATACACAATGGAATATTATAAAGAAGGACAAACATATGGACTTCACAGCAACTTGGATGGATTTAGAATCTATCATAGTCAGTGATCTCTCAAAGAAACAAAGAACAGAGTACCATATGTTCTCACTCATAAGTGGACCTTGAACTATTATCATAATTCTATAAGAAAGGGATTGGCAGTAGTGGGAAACTGCCAGGGGAGGGAGGGAAAAACCTCAACAAGGGTACCTGCATAAATAAACATTTGTATTCCTGACCTTGAATTGTATCCTACATCTTCAAAATAAAAAAAATGAATAAATAAAATGGAGTCATATTTGCATATAACCTATGCACATATACATCCTTTTGTATACTTTAAATTACCTCTAGATTACTTATAATACCTAATACAATGTAAATGTTATGTAAATTGTTGTCATACTGTAAAGTTTAAAGTTTTCTTAAAAATTGTATTGCTATACATTTTGGGATTTTTTTAGATGAATTCTTGAACTCTGGGCTCAAGCAATCCTCTTGCCTCGGTGTCACATTCAGTGTATTGCTATTTTCTATGTTTTTAAAGAATATTTAAAATCTGTATTTAGCGGAATCTGTAGAGGTAGAACCTGTGGATATAGAGGGCCCACTGTACTGAATGCTACTGATGCATACACTTAAATATGGTAAAGATGGCTTTAAAAATGAAAGAAAGAAAAGATAGCCAGAAATGAATGATTTCTCAGGTCTTTTCTGAGTGTGTTTGCAGACTTAGATATGCATGCAGCTTATATTTCATGGAATACATGGGAGTTTTTCAAAGTCTCACTCTCTCCAGCTTTCTTCTAGCATGTGTACTGTTTGATTCACTTGTTATCTCAACTCACCAGGTTGGCAATGGTTTATTCATTTACCTTTCGATGTTTTCAAGGATGGTCCTCAGAACTGCTGATTTTTCCACCTTGAAAGAGTTCCCAGTGAGGTAAAATAAAGGCAAGTTATTTGTGTCAGTTCCTCAGGGAGCCCCAGAATACTCAAAAGAGACGACCATAATTATTTGAAAACAAGGTCTGATCTGCTTCCTTGGGAACCAGGGACTCACAGAAGAAAAACCACCAATGAATCTGGAAGGGTGGATGAGTAAAGGGGAGTTTAAATGTGCCACAAAAATCTCCTACTGTGTTTCAGTTACCTTTTCCTTAACTCTGACTTGAGATATATTTTAGTCATATTTTTATTGCTTCTGTGGGAATGAGTCTTTACAACTTTCTATTCTGCCATTTCCAAGAAATCTATGAGCATTTTTAAGAGGTTCAGTAATAGCTGGAGAAAATAGCATATATGAAAAAATTATAGTACAGAGAAAGAGGTAGACAATATAAAAGAAACATGAGAGCCATGGGCTATAAAATTAGAAAACCTATCATATACTTTAGACGAATTCCAGATACAGATAAAGAAGTAGCAAGGTGAAGGCAAAGATTATATATTTAATGACTGACATTTCCCCCAAAGTTTATGAGAGATATAAAGCTTTATAATCAAAAAACCTAATTAAAAATAAATTGACACCTAGAAAACGTAGGAAACATACAAACATAAAAGATAATTTGAATATATATATATAAAAATATATATATGCATGTGTGTGTATGTATATATATATATATATATATATTTTTTTTTTGAATTGGAGTCTCACTCTGTCACCCAGACTGGAGTGCAGTGGCCCCTCCCGGCCACTGCAGCCTCGACCTGCTGGGCTCTAGCGATCCTTCTGCCTCAGCCTT
>NW_007258489.1:568371-594590 GCF_000164805.1 Carlito syrichta | reverse complement strand
TGCCCAGGTGGGTCTCGAACCTGCGGGCTCAGGCAATCCATTCACCTTGGCCTCCCAAAGCGCTGGGATTATAGGCTGAGCCACCGAGCCTGGCTTGGATATATTTTTTAATGAATTTTTTTCTAAATTCCAGAAATTTAAATACACACATATTGGAGATGCTGTGCCTTTATTCCAGTTGTTGTATGACATTCTTTTGTTGCACTCTTTCGGCTTGTTTATCTGGATTTGTTTCATCTGACAAACATTTCCCTTCTCACTTTCCATTCTTAAATTTTTAAGTAATATCTTATTATTATTTTGTGAAGAAGGCTGGAATTTTATTTATCTTGTTGCTATATCACTATCATGAATTTTTCTGAATCAGTTATTAGCATGTGGATCCCATAGAGTTGGTTGTTTGAGTGGATTTTTTAGTTTCCTAATTCCTTTTACTATTGATACAATGGAAGGCAGTTTTAAAAATATGAACACTTCATATGAGGAATATAAAGAGTGGTTTCAGTTTTCATGACCAAATCTTAATAGAACAACTTTGAAATGTAATTTATAGTGGTCTTAGTTCATTTAGCATTGCTATAAAGGAATAACTAAGGCTGGACATGATAGTAAGATAAAGACATATATAAACTGTGGTTTAAAAAATCTAGTATGCGGTATTTTGTTATAGCATCCCCAGAAAACTAATACATTATCCAAGGCTAAGGCCCAATATTAGGAAGTTGAAAAAATGAGAATGAACCTACAATAAAAAATGAAAAACAAGGTCAGTGTGGTAGGAAGAAAACTAGTAGAAGAAAAGACCCTAGAATCTAAGTAATGAGTTGTAGAATGAAAGACTGGTCAAGTATATATAAATTGGAGAGAACTGAGAATTAATCCTTAAATTTGACAAAGTTAAGGTATTGATGATATGGAAAAATACCTTTTGTTGGAGTGGCTGAAGACAAACATTCATGGAAGGAGTTTTAAGATAGAATGAGTAAAGAAGACTTGAAGATAGCTAGCATTGTCAATCCCATAAAGAGTCTACAAGTGAATAAAGAAATGGTGTGGTAACTAGATTAAACTGAGATTGGAAGCACTTTATTAGCATGGAAGGAGAAAAGCATGGTTGCATACTTATATGAATTGTCCAACAGAGAAATTAAAAAAAATAATTTTATGGAGAGTGAAAAGGAAAATTACTGGATTTCAGTCATTGATAAGGTGAAATGGAATAGCATGTAGCACAGAAATTAGGGAGGATTTTGGAAGTTTAGATATGGTGAGGGCTGGTGGGAATTCTGAGATTTTTTAAATTTTAGTTTTTTAAAAGTATTTATTTTCTTAACTTGTCACTGACTTGAAGCTCTTTTTTTTCAAATTACACCTATGTGACCAGAGAGCAGGTACTGTGTGTAAGGGCTGGAATTGCCACAGTGAGAAAGAGTCCCTCCTTCAGGAGTTTCTTGTTCAGTGGTTGGCCCTGAGGGGTCAAGAATGGCAATGATTGCACAAACAGGGGGTAAAATTGCAGTGGAGGAGCGTGTGGAGAACAGGTAGATAAGAATTGAGGTGATTAGGGCAGACCTGTTTTTATTTTTTAAGATAAATGGGATCTAAACTTTTAAGAATGAAGAAGATGGTGTCAAAATTTCAGGAGAGGAGAACATGTAGAAAGCCAATGAAGAGAGTACATAGATTAGAGAAATGTAATGGGAGAGTTCAGCTACACTAAGAATCCATTTGAGATTAGTGGTTATGAATGTAATGTGAGTGCATTAAGTAAAATTAGTTTTTTTACCAGTTATAGTTGGCTTGTTTATTTAGTTGGCCCTGCCATGAGCCAAGTAGAGAGAATAAGAGACCAGAGCAAGTCATTGGCATCTTGTGGCAGCCGTGGTGAGATGTTAACAGCTGGGAAGTAAATTGAGAATACATTTTCAGAAATCTTTTATTTGACAATAAACACTGGTACTGGTAGAATTTCTTTAATAAGATTCTTCCCTGAAAGAATGCTAAATACATCTTCATTTGTTTCTTTTAATTATGGTAGATTTATAATGAAGAAATCACTACATAATAAGGCACATATGTTGAAATAATGATTAAAATGTTAGAAAGGTATTATACATCCCCAATATAGTAGCAACAAAAATAGCAACTAACAATTGAACCACAAATTACTGTTAACAATGTTAACATATATTCTTTTATTTATTTCTTGTATGTTCTCTGTAAGGTATTTTTACCTTCATTTCATTTACTAAGAAATAGTTTCAGAAAGATTATTGTGAGACATTTGTGACAATTATTGTATATATCTTAATTGCTACCTATTACAGTTTCAGTGTTTACAGGAGTTGCTCAAAAATAGTTTGTGCCTGGGCTTGGTAGCTCAGCCTGGAATCCCAGCACTTTGGGAGACCAAGGTGAGTGGATGCCTGAGCCCGCAGGTTCAAGACCAGCCTGGGGAAATTGGTGAGACCTCGTCTCTACACTAAATAAATAAAAATTAGCCAGGTGTGGTAGCGTGCACCCATAGTTTTGGCTACTTGGAAGGCTGAAGCAGAAAGGATCGCTGGAGCCCAGCAGGTTGAAGCTGGGGTGGCCATGAGCTTGCCGTTGCACCCCAGTCAGGGTGACAGAGTGAGACTACAACTCAAAAAAAAAAAGTTTGTTTCTTGCTCGCCTACTTGGCTCAGTAGCATTTCTTTTATTCTCAGAACAAATGTGGAGTTAGCAACTTATATATATCTAAAGAAGAGAAAAATGTTATTTAGATACATTTCCCTTAAGGGAATTTTCAAGCATGATAAAAATGTGAGTACATGATATACTTATTTTATGTTTTTATTGAATAAGCATAGTAACTTATAATTATTAAGGATTAGGAGAGGAGTCTTGGTTAAAATGGACTTGTGTTTACTTTTTTTAGTTTCATATTATCATGTCATATAAGGAAGAGTTTAGTAGGGAATCTAGATATTTTAGAAGATAGGATATAATATAGGGAACTAGGTTCTTAGAAAACCCCTAGCAAGAATGAATGAATAAAGGCCATGGCGAACCACTGCTGGCTCTAGGGAAATCAGAAAGTACAGGCTATCCATCAGCTCAACTGTCGGTTGAACTGAATAAAGTGATTTGAAGAAAATATCCAGGGCTCCTCTGAAAGTTGCATCTACTACCTAATATACAAGCATTACCCACTGCTGAAAGAGAAAAATGACTTCTGCTTTCTATCTATTTCATTTTATACAAATGCCTATTATCATAAAAGTCTAAATTGAAATTCTGCTGACAAGAAACCATAGTTTTTACTATTTCTAATACTTGTGATACAGGGAGAGTTTGCAATGATGGGGCTAGTGCTAGATATATATATAAAAAAAAAACTTGTATGATTCAGTTCCCCCCTTGTGCAACTAAAAAATATTTCTATTTGCACCTAGACTCTTAAAACTGTAATAAAAGCAATAGCTGGCATCCTTCTGCTATGGTCTGAATATGAGTGTCTCCTCCCAAATTCATATATTAAAGTCTAATTCCCAAAGTAATGGTGTGTAGTGGTGGGGCATTTGAGAGATGATTAGGACATGAGGGCGGAGCCCTCATAAGGGATTAGCACCTTTATAAAAGAGATCTAAAGAACTCATTTGTGCCTTCATCATGTAAAGACACAGCAAGAAGGTACTGTGTGCCAACAATAAGTCACACCTTCACCAAACATGGAATCTGCCAGTACCTTGATCTTGAACTTCCCAGACTCCAGATCTATAAGAAATAAATTTGTTATAAGACACACAGTTTATGGTGTTTTGTTATAGCAGTACAGATAGACTGAGAAATTTTCTAATATAAGGTTAGTTTTTTATGTTCTTTTTGTCTTGGTCTAGCAGTTTTATACAAGAAAAGATATACGTCCTAAAAAGAAGAAATATAGACTGTAGCAATCATTATACCCACCCCTGTGTAATACTTGTTATACTTCCAGTTCATTCACAAACTAACTTTACATTCTGTAACTTAAAGAAAAAAATGAGAAATCCAAGTTGAAAATAGTATATAATACTTCATATAAAATAATGTGGAAAGAAAAGAAGAATGAAATATAAAATTAGCTAATATGAACAAATAGAATAGTAATCCAAGAGTTGGTTCTCAAAGTGAAAATAGTTATTTGTAGAAGAGAATATTACTCTTTTTCAAACAAATGGTAACCGCCTGTTATATCCTGACTAGTGACAGACACTTTGAACGTTGTTGCATCTTCTGCTTTGCAGTGTCCACTTGGCTGAGTATCTTGTGCTCAAGTCTCTACTAGCTAAAGAACATTTGTTTGCTCTGATCCTCACTCATATCCTATGGTTCTGGGCTTCTTGGTAAATGAAGGTCACATGATTAAACATGGAATATGTTGGATGCAGGGGTCCAAGAGGCTCAACAAGTCTTGTCTTTTTTTTTTTTTTTATTGGTATGGGGTGTCAAATGGAGCAGACTGACTTTCATTTTGGAAGAGACATTTTGACAAGCCTTAGATGACTAAAAGAGTCATTAGGGTGGTGTACTTCTGAATTCTCAATTTTTGTGAGGTTAAATATATTTCCAAGAATTCAGGCAGGGTATTTGCTGCATGCTCCTTGCCTGATCCAATCAGCATGATACACTCTAACATGGTGGACCAGAGACATGTCCTGTTTATCAACATTCCTGTATTTTATCACCATGCTTCTTTTCCTCAGTCATAATATTCTCACAATCTATTCTTACATAGCTTCTAATTTTCTTTTGATATAAACTGGTAAATAATTACAATTTTTTCTTTGGTTTCTATGCTTTCTGCTTCCAGGGTAGGCTGGAGGGAAACTGTTAATTTAAATGAACTGGGATTTGACTTTTATTATGAAACTGTGGGGATGGAAATTTGATAGGGATGAGTCTTGAGGAGAATCAGCAACCCTTTGAAAGGTAATTGTCTCTTCACAGGTTTTTGAAGAAAGATGAGGCTAACCTCAGACATAAGGAGTTAATACTACCGGTAGAGAAGAAACACTGCAATTCAAAGGTATGAAGTATTCAGAATCACCAAAATCACCAAATATCACTGTTCCAAATTTCTGTGTCACTTTTTTACCCCAATTTATGCTTTAGGTTTCATATAAGAGCTCTAGAGTCTATGAATATCAAGTAACTGTACTTTTGGACCCTGAAAAGTTAAATTTAGTCTTATTTTTTAACACTTATCCTGAGGTTACAGGGAATAGAGATGTTCTGAAAGCAGTAATAGAAGCTTTTTGGTTTTGTGTCTTTGCCTTGAGTAAAAATTTAAATTTCTAAATTTGTAATTTTTTTCATAAGCTCAGCATGGTCAAAAGAAGTCATCTCCAAGTGGTGATAGACCTCATGTCCACTAAGTTCTGCTTCAGTACATCATGGTCTCCTAATGCTGTACCTTTAAGAGACAATTCTTTCCAAGCAACTGCAGGCGTGCCTGGGTCCACTATTGTCCCATTTATCTGTTCTCAAATAAAACCATTCGGATACAAATTCATTTCCCTCTTCTGAACCATTTATGTTACAAAATTCTGTATCAGTCAAGGATTTGGTTAGAAAAAATAGATATCACTCTAGGTATTTCAGAGAGAACTACTGAATATAGGTAATTAGATGCTTACATATGAATGACTGTTCCCACAGGGCAAGAACAAGTCCTGCTGGATTTTATGCAACAAGGAAGCACAGACTTAGCAAGAAATTGCTGTTGATGATCTCAGACTCTTAGAGTAACAAAGCTTGAGAATCAAATGAGTTTTCTAGGAAACGAATTAGAGTTTCATATATGTAGTCTTTTACCCACTTCCTTGAAGCCTCTAAAAGAAAAGAAATATCTGTTCTCTTCCAGCTTTACATTTCAAACTATTACTTTCCCTGTTGCAATATAACATAGAATTCTGTGGGCAAAGAATTGTGGGAAATACAATTTTTAGGTTTCCAGACTCTGTGATACAGGGAATCACTGAGGTGACTGAGAATAGTAATACAGAGATAAAACCTATGTATTTTCTCTGCTATCTCGACATCAGTGTCACTTACATAGGTATTTTTCATATACCATCTTTCTCTTGTTGTTTCCAACAACTACTCAGTGAATTTGACATGACAACCCTGTTAAGTAATCATCCTGAAGTATCTCTTATATCGACCCACTTTTCTTTATCCCACGCACTGATTCTAAATCTGGCCATCATCATCCCTCCTTTGGCTTGCTGCAATAGCTTCCCAATTGCTCTCCCTTTCTCAAGTATCATTTGCCCCCAATCTATTCTCATGGAAAGCTAAAAAATATTTTAAACTGCGTATCTGTTTATGCCACTTTGTTGCTCAAAATATTCCATTTTTCCCCAATTTTTTTTAATTCTAAGGTAAAAACTTATAGATTTTAAATTTCATTGTTTGGACATTGATATATTTTCTAGCCCAATCGTTGCCACAATTTATAAATAATGCTCTTAATACTTCACAATTCGCCATTCATAGCTACATATAAAATTCTAGTATCTGACCAACTTTCCAGTTGTATATCACCCCTAGCTTATTCTGCATTTACTCCCCACCGATTACTGGGTCATGTCTAATCAACCATTTAACTACATGCTTAAAATTTTCATCCAAATATTTTTCAACATTTGAGCTCAACTATAGTCTGATTGTCTTCTGTGCCCGCCAGTTTGTCCCACAGAGGACATCTTTCATTTATTTCCATTCCATTTGCCATAGTGTCATAAATGAAATCTGCATTTTCTTAATTCTCATTGTTACTTGCCAGTCACTGTTGTTTAGCTCATGCCAAATGTCTCCTGTCTTTGAAGTTTAACCTCTATCATCCTTTTGTACTGTTTTCTGCTGCAATCCGTTGGCACATGGTTCACAGTATTTATTTTTATTCCAAATCCTCATAGCCTCCATAATGAGCCTACTGGGTACTTTATTCTCACAAATGCTTGACTTCCTGAATTCCAGTTCTCTCAACTTCCACCCTACTTTAGACAACCATCCCCATGGTCACAATCTGGATTTTATCATCACTTATAATTTTATTATTGCTAATAAAATAAGTTCCAAATACTAATCTCTGATCACAGCCTTCATTCATTCCAGCTTTTTACTTCATTACTTTTATTATTAGTACTTTATCTTTATTGTATCTTTGGATATTCAATTGCTCCATTGATTTTCTCCCATTCCCATTACTTCAATTTATTTCCTTTGAAATTCAGCTCCAGTGGTGAATCATATCAACACTTTATTTGCAGTTTCCTTATTTGATTTGGTTGCTTGGATTGTTTTTTTATTTTTGCTCATTTATATAATTTTTAGCATAAGCATCATAATAAATTCTTATAATTTGATTAATCAGACCATCTACCTCTTCACCTCAGAACACTAAAGGTTGATGGAGAAAAACATACATCCTTATAGATAGATGTATTTACAAATTGTTTTCTTGATACTTACTGGGTATTTGATTCTCATGTTCTCATAGCAATCATTCTATTAGTTTTGCTCACTTTCTTGTCATTTCTCATAACATTTATGGATTCTTTTTTTTTTTTAGACTCTAAAATGTAAGAGTTCTGCAATATTTCACTATCAAACTACTTCTTTCCTCCTATTCTTTATGCTCTTTCTTATACTTCTTTCCTCCTATTCTTTATGCTCCTATTCTTTATGATCTTATCTTTTCTTATGGTTTCAGTTACTATCTATATGCTGTTACTTTCAAATATGTATCCCCAGCCAATACCGCTTTCTTTTCTGAGGTTCAGGTTTATAAGTACAACTATTGACTGAGTATCTATACTTGAGTGTCCTCCATATACTTCAAATTAATTAACTTATCATTTCACATTGCCCAAACTTGTACTCTCTTTGGTGTTGCTATCTTTTGGAATCATAAAGCTATCCAAACAATGGCCAATTCCACAGCCTTACATATCACTCTTGATTATTTCATTTCCCTTGCTATTGATCTTACTTTCTTATATCTCTTGATTCTGCTTCCTTTTCTAAAACCTAGATTGCTGTCTTATTCAGGACCATATAACTTTCTTTGAATTTCTAAAATAACTTTCTTCCTGCTATCTAAATTTCTATAAGTTTGTCCAGTACCTATTCACTTTCTACAGTTACTATAATTTATCTTCTCAAATACAAATCTCATGGTTTCATTTCCCTGCTTCAAATTCTTCGTTGGCTCTCAAGACCCACAGACCAAAGTCTGTGTTTCTGGCAGAAAACAAGCATCTCTCTCTTAACTGGTCTCTTTTTATTTCCCTAATCAAGTTTCTTGCCATATCTTCTACTCTCACTTTAATTTCCTTCAAATCATATGCTGTCTTGTGACTCAGGAATTGTGAACATATGGTATCATATATCTGGAATATTCTAACTTCTTCAATAGAACCTTGTATTTCTATCCTTCATAGTACATTTTATTGTAATCACCTGATTACTTGAATTTTTTTCTTTTGCTAGTAGATTCTGAATGTTTAAGGAAAAAATATTTCAAACCTAATACTGTGTTTAATATTGTAGTATTTCAGTAAATATAAATTTACTGAGTAATACATTTCATGGAAAATTAGATTTTGTATTAAAATCAAAATACAAGATTTTACCCCAGCATTGTAAACAAGAGTTCCTCTATTCCTTAGTTTCTGGTAATATGTTGATACCTCTATTAAAATACTTATATTACAGTGACATTGCTTTGTACAGAATTATGTTTTATTTTCATAATGCATTTTGTGACACTAAAATATAAGTTGACGGTTAAATAGCATAAATGTATTCCACTATATGAACTTGTACATATTGTGCAATTTACTCTTTTTTATATAGATGAATTAATAACACTAAGTTATTCATGGAGTGCCCGCTGATCCTGTGCTTGACTTACAATGTACACAGTAATTAGGTGACAATAGGCTTTTTGAAGGAAACAGGAATTTACCAGTTTATATAATACTATCTGCTCACAGTAAAATTAAATTGCTTATACATAAAAATTCATTTGATCTTCCTGTTATAAAGGGTGAAAAATAGGCTTTAGTGGAAATACAAAGTGTTTTTTATACTTCCCATTCTTTTGTATCTGGTGATTTATAGATTACTAGGGATCATACGATAATTCCTCTCAATGGCTCTTGAACTGTATCCTAGAATATTTATTAGAACTTAAGATGCTGATTACTTTACATTTCTATTTTATAATAACATCCAATTAATTGTATTTATTTAGTTTGTAGTATTTGTTAGAGAACCCAGCACCCTATCTCTGTGACATAATGAATATCGTGTATCCATCTGCTTTGGTAGAGGCTATGGATTTACTTTTCCAAATTAATGCACATGAACTGGTCTATGCTAGTTTTTATGCCATAAGTCCAATGTATGTGAATGTTTTTTTTTTAGGGTTAATATATTGTTCATTATATTTTATTAAGTATTTCAGAGAAAAATTGCCCTGTTAAAAGAAGGAAGGTTTAAGAATACTGTAGAAGCTCAACCGTTTCATTCTTTCTTCCCATGAACTACAGATGAGTTTAATCTTAGAAACTAAATAAACTTACTGAGAGCATGCCATCTATCACACCTAAACAAAGTCCTGGGTCCCCAGTTTAACCTATTCCCATTTTAATAACACTATGGAGAGATGTTTTCTCCCGTAGTACACACACCAAATTTGTTATTGATTTTTTTTCTGCTGATCCTGCAGGCATTATTCCCACTTTGTGTGTCCTTTTGTTTCTTCAACCTTCTGCAAACCACATTAGTAATACCTTCACAATAAGAAACAGCCCATTCTCTTATTTGGTTCTCTCTTTTGGCTGCTAAGATATTTATTTACTTTACATATCCAGCAGTTTTATGCTTAATTCAAATGGCAAGAAACACTGCTTTCCTTACTTGCCTCAGTGCTAATACCCTATGACTCAAACTACATTTCCCATTCTGGGTGCTCAAGTTTATGCAGTGAACTTTTAGTAGGAGACTTTTCATTGTTTCAACCTTATTCATTGAGACACATTTAATAATTTTAATTTTACGTGGTCTTATTTGTATTCAGTAGGTAGGAAAACTTTTGATATCATATGAACTCAAAAGATATTTTATTCATAAAAAATCGGAACGATGTCTTTCCGTATCAGCTTGATCATGTTGTTCAATTTATAATTTAAGACTACTGCAATAAAAACCAGAAGACTCTGAAAATGACTTTGATTTTTCCATCTGTAGACAGCAAACCTGTGGGGCCAGAATTTTTTTTATAGTCATTTGAATTCTTCCCCTTTTATGGTTTGGAAATATGTAGGTCTAAAATTCTGCAATAGTTTTGACCAATTTTCAGCACTGAAGATATATTTATGTCAAAGCTTTATACAACTCTGACTGCCGGTTTCTCAAATCTATGTAGTATTATAGAATGCCCTGTGAATAATAGTTGTGCATTTACCTCCTCACAAAAAAATGGACAAGCCATAGCAGTAACAGTAGTAAAAGAACACACAATTGCATGGACAGGATTGAAAATTCCAAATCTGGCAGAGCTCCATCTCTGGGGCAACTTGACTTTACATTACAAACAGGAAGGTCGAAATTTATAGTCAAATACTTTGAAGAAAAATATAATTGGAGGAGAAAGAAGACACTATAGAAAGTATTTCAATTGTGAGTTCTTTTTTCCCTCTGTTCAATTTCCTTGACTGGCTGACCTATGGTTCAAAAAAGTACCATACAGCCATATTCACCTCTTGCATGATTATTATTGATTCTCTTTTTACTTAACAATGACCTAAAAAGTTGGTTCCAGAAAAGTGTTGAAGCTCCTCCTCCAACACCTCACCTCTTGTCCCCAATTCCTTCTTTTACACAGGCAATATCACAGTTGTCTAGAATAGAAAGGACCTGGTTAAAGTGACCTGAATATCATACAGGTAGGTTTTCTGGTCTTTATAGTATTAGATACTGCTGCCACTGTCAGTGCAAAAATGAATAAAATAGAATGCCAATCCAACATGCACTGAAAACCCCCAAGCTGTGGCATTTGGCGAGAGGTTACTCCAGGTCTAGTTTGAGTATGTTTTGCATAAAATACAGTGTAGACAAATGATGAAGCTATTGTCACCTTTAATAGCTTTTAGTGTCATATAGTTATCCAGACATGTGCTTTCCCAGTTTATTCTCTGCTCTATTATATTTATGTTTCTGTCAACCACTCTTTTTCATTTTCTTTTGTGCATTTTCTGAGAAGGATTGTCACAAGCATTATGCCCATTAAATCTTAGTGCTAGCAAGTTTTAGGTACAATAATTTTGTTCTCAAGCCAAGAAAGTGGAGACATAATAGACTAAATTCCTTGAAAAATTCTCTTCAGATTTTTCTGAGTTATATTTCATACTTTGGAACAGTTGTTCTTTTCTAAGACCCCCAAGTTAACATTTTAGCTAAAGAAAGAGCAATTCTGCCTGAAAAGTTATTTCAACCTGAAAGAAAGCCTAGGACACATAAGATTTATGATGGAAAAATCTATCAAAGCACTGAAAAATAAAAACCTTTAACTTCATTTTTATCCATTCATTTATACAGCAGATATTTATCAAACATCTACCAAGGGCTATTTACATGCTAAATGATTGAAACATGGACATTTAAGAAAGACATTTTAGCTGACTTCATAGAACTTCATTTCTAGTTAGAGTCACAAATTAATGATAATCATAAATATAAATGTGTCAACAGAACAGATCAGAATTATAAAAAGAAGTGTACATAGGTTTTCTAAAGGATGTAAAAGAGATCTAATTTACTCTGAGGATTCAAGTTATGGTTTCCTTGAGGAAATAAAACTCAATTTGCTGCTTGAAGTTAAAATAGAGGTTGAAGTGGGAGAGTTCTCTATATGGAGGGTAGCAGGTACGAAGTCCCTGATATGAAGGAGCGTGGGGCTGAAGGATGGAAAGTGTAGCTGTAGTGCAGAGAAGGACAGGGCAGCCTAATGCAGTGCAATCAGGGCACTAGTAAGCCACCAGATCATGTAAGAACTTCGTGGCCAGGCTAAGAATTTTTATCATCAGAGATATTTGATGCTATTGAAAGGGGTTTAATAAAAAGAATTATCCTTCTTATATTTGTGTTATGGGGAATAACTTATAGCATAGCAAAATTGAAAGAAGGGAAAAAATTTGTTTTGAGACTTTTTGTTTCCAGGTAGGAAAAAAAATCATAGCTTGATCTAGGGTCATGTATTTTAAATGGATACATATAAGAATCAGAAGGTAAAAGTTATGAAGGCATGGAAGTTATGATGGAAAACTTACGATGGAATGGAAGAGAGGTTTGTAAGATAGGGTGACTTTCTGGGTTCTGGCTAACGAAATATGTGGATAAAGATGCCGTTCACCATAGGAGAAGGTCTAATAGGTGTGGGTTGATGATAGCATGGTATCAAGAGTTAAAGATCGAAGATGTAAATTTGGACTTATTGTTATAGCAATTATAATAGACGCCCTGGAAAGATAAAATTTCCTGGAATAGATTTTTATGCTGAGGAAAAATACCTTGAGATAGGGCACTGATATATTCCTATAATTAGTATTGGTTGTTTTAAATTAGGAGACTCAAGCCAATTTAAATGTTAATGGGAAAGATGAAGTTAAAAGAGGTTTTATATGAAAGAACCAAAGAATAATTAACAAGGTCCTCTAGAAGGTGGAAGTAATGAAGATACAAAGCACAGAGAAGGAACAATATTTTATATGTGCCAATGTATAAACATATTAATTAGTGATTTGTCTGAAGCATAAAACAGCTTGTGTTTTCCCACTTCTTAGTTTTGTGACATTTGGCAAATTACTTAAATTTACCATGTTACTCTTTCCACAGTGATAGTATGTAGCTCATAGATTTATTGTCAGGATTAAATGAGTTAGTACATGAAGAACCCTCAGAAGAGTTCCAGGCACAGAATGAGAAACCGATAAATATCAGCTGTTTTTATAGCAATTTTAACATTGTGTGGAAATGTTCTGTATAGTTTTTTTGTCTAGGTTACAGATGGCTCTAGGAGAAAGGACAAATTTACTCATGTAAATTTGGAGCTGTGTTCAGTGCTTGATTGAGCACATAGCATTCAACTTATATCTGGTGATCATAATTTGAATGAATTTTGCAATCTACAATCAAGAAGTTTGGTTTATAGACAGTAGTGGTAGGGGTGTATATAGCAAGTGTATACCTAGTTCCAGGCAAATGGGTTATTATGCCTTAAAGTAAAGGAGTTAAATTTGTTCAGATGAAAACCATGGAGGATATAATCAAACATTTTGTGACTGGTTTTTAATACTAAATGTGGAAAGATAACAGTTCATCATGCATTCAATTACATGCAGTATCTCCCACCTGATATACGCAAAAGTGTCCTAAACCAACAGGAGTTTTCTGGAGTCTTTTTAATCAACTGTTATGATTGAATTATACTAGAATCAGAGCTTCAATTGACTCTTTAATTAATAAGAGGCTAGAAAAACTGCAAACAGTCTCTAGCTAAGAAGTATTGTTTGGTATAATAGAGATGAATAGGATTAAATTAGATGAGATTAGATTAGATTGTCACCTTGCTCCTTTAAGCATCTTTGTCTCTTATGGACTTGCTTGTTTATGACAGAGGCTTATTTATTAAATTCCCTCCTTCATCCCTGGGTTCCTAGCATGTTCTGAGCAAATGATTCATAGCAAGAAGTCAACCATATTATCAGAAAGTAGACATGTTTCCATTGGGACAATTTTACTTAGATATTTTGACTTATTTTTAATTTGGTTAGTTAAACTAGATGTTATGGTAAGTGAGATTGTTAGTTCAATTATCTTTTTTTACTTTAGGGAACAAACTTGAAGAAACTCTTGTTTATATTCTGGGACCTCTCCCTTTTTCCAGAATTAACAGAGGTGTTCAAGGAAATAGGAGAAAAGCAGTAATCGTCTGGAAATCCTACTCTACATTATAGGTGACAAAACTCTTACTGAATGAATATATATGTTCATTCAGCATATATATTCATTATGCAGAATAGATTGCACTGATAGGACAATATAGTATTAACACTATGTTCTCTACAAATGGAAGTTTTCTAAAATTTACCAGGAACTGTAACTACACTAGGTGAGGCCTACTTATAACTCTACCTTTATAAAACAAGTTTTTTCAGAAGAGTTTAGAGGTCTAGAATTAATAGGTCAAATTAGGGCTTTGTTAACCTTAAAACGTTCCCGTGGTTTCTGTGCATCTGAATTGTAATATGTAGTGCAAGATTGAAGTTATGGGTCTATTCATAGGGTAATATATTGGTTTCTCCTTTGGGGATATTACATTATACTATCAATGGGTAAATGAATGAAAAGAGTATAATCAACATGCTTCTCAACAAATTGGAATTACTTATTTTATATTATTTATTTTGTTCAGAAAATATAATAAAGGCATAGATTAAACTCTCTTTAATTAGTTAACTCTTAGTCATACTTTATCTCAATTTAGATATTACTTCCTTAAGGAATCCAATTCCCAAGATTGGGTCAAGTCCATCTGATATAGGAACTTGATATACATATTCATTGTATTTGTTCTTCTGGCTTATTCAATTTTTCACATTTGTGACTAAATAATTTTGTGCAATTGTTCAAAGGTACTTGGCTTCTTTTTTTTTCTTTTTCTTTTTTTTTTTTTTGAGTTGGAGTCTCACTCTGTTGCCCACTGTGGAGTGGATTGGCCGCTCCTGGCTACTGCAGCCTCGACCTGCTGGGCTCCGGCAATCCTTCCGCTCCAGCCTCCCAAGTAACTGGAACTACAGGCACGCACTACCACACCCAGCTAATTTTTTGATTTATTGTAGAGATGAGGTCTCGCCAAGTTGCCCAGGCTGGTCTCGAACCTGCAGGCTCAGGCAATCCACTCACCTCGGCCTCCCAAAGCAGGGTATTATAGGCTGAGCCACCGAGCCCGGTCGGTGCTTGGCTTCTTTACTAGACTATTAGATTGTAAGTTTATCTATGAATTTGGGACTCCGTATCTATTTTATCTATCACATATATTAATAAGCATGCAGAACACATTCTAAGTCATCTTTTACTTAAAGACAAATCTGTATTTTATATGCATCAGGCACTTAATAAGTTTGTTAACTTAATAAATTAATGTCTATGCCTGCATTTTCAATGCAGAATTTCTTCTATTTCTAATAAATTAAAAATTATAGTGGGTTGAATCGTCTCCCCAAAATTTATGCCTACTCAGAACTTCAGAATGTGAACTTATTTCAAAATAGTTTGTGAAGATCTAATTAGTAGGGATGATATACTAGATTTAGTGTGGACTTAAACTAATGACTAGTGTTTTTATAAGAAGAGAAGTACACAGAGAAGGAGAAGGTGTTTTGAAGACATAGAAATTGAAATTAAGCTGTCATGGGCCAAAGAACTTCTGGGGCTACTAGAAGCTGGAAGAAACATGTAGTACAGATTTTTCTGTAAAGCCTTTGGAGGATCATGGCCCTGCTGCCCAAGGTGATTTCTTCTATCATCAAGATCTGTGAGAGAATAAATGTGCATTGTTTTAAGTCACTCCACTTATAGTCACTTTTCAATGTCAGATCTATGAACTGATACAAAGATATTAGTGAGTTTAGGCACTCTTGATCAGTATTTAATTTTCATGATTCCCTTTGATGAAATGCTTGATTTCTATACAACAATAAAACAAATTTAAGAATAGAATATATTTCTCCTGGTAGGATCATAGGTAGGAAAATATAAATTACTGTTACATAGGGAGAATTAGAAAAATTTACTTGTAGATTAATTTGGTACAGTAGATTTTCAAAGCACCAATTACATTTTTACAGTTGAAAATAAGAACATTTAAAAGGTTTCTCACTCTATATTAAAATACATCTATTGCAGGGAGAGACGGCAAGATGGTGACCGCATAACGGATCCCTGAGATTCTCCGAACGTGAGTTTCCCAAAAAGACTATTACTTTTCTTCCTGCACCCCCTCGCCCACCTCCACCCACACTGGTATGAGACTTGGGGACTTTTGGTCCCACGCAGGGCCAGACATCGCTGCCGGACTGGCTACTCCACTATATGTGATTCTGACTGACTGGGGAATTCCAAATCCCAGATCACAGCTCCATCTCCGGCCACAGTGTGGAGACCAGGACCCAGCGTGAAGCTGCCAGTCACACAGGGAGGCTCTGAGTGCCTGTCCCTTAGAGATACCTGTCCCATTTCTGGCTAAAGTACCCTGGGAGGGACCCAGAGCCACCACCTGCTCTCTGGAGCTTTGGATATCGGAAGCTCCTGGCCCACCCTGGCTGAGGCACTCAGTGTGCATGACCACAAGCCTGTGTAAGGGGGCAGAACCCCAAGCTGGCGTAAGATGCCGATCGCAGGCTTCTAGTGCCAGAGGAGGAAACGCCGACCCTGTCCTGAACCCCAGCCAGCTGGAGGCACCCCAGATCCAGCGCCTAGCTGTGAAGCTGGTCCCGCCTAGAGACCCACAGGAGCCGCCTAAAAGCAAACCACCACCTCTGCCATTTTCAAGGCATAATTATATTGCATCGCCCTGCCCACCTAGCAGAGCCTCCACCTTGGTTCCCATGGTGACGTCATTAACAGGAGACAAAGCCCCTCCCCTACACTGAATAGTGACTAGTGTCACAGATCTTCTAGGCAACAAGCTAACTGCCTGAAATAGAAAGAGAGGAGAGAGGCTGGAGATTAGATCTCAGGAACTTGATCCACTAAGAGACAGAGAGAAAAATCTACACAAATGAAGAAAAACCAAAAGAAATATATGGGTCCTTCCCATACTCCTGGGAGGGCAGACACTGAGAAAACTTACTATGGAATGCAAACAACTGAATGGTCTCAAAATACAACCCTAGACATCAAGACATTAATGGAGAGATTAAAAAGAATTGAGGACACTCAAGAAGAAACTAGAAAGGAGCTGATATCTGAGATAACAGTAATAAAGAATAATGTAAATAAAATAGACAACAAACTGATAAGCATGGAAAGCAGAATTACCCAAGCAGAAAAAAGAATCTCAGAGCTTGAGGACCAAAATATAGAAATAACCCAAACTCTCAGGAACACAGAAAACAAGCTCAAAAAGACAGAAAAAAACCTTCAAGAGATGAGTGATTACCTCAAGAGGCCTAACCTAAGAGTAATTGGTCTGCCTGAGGCAGAAAAAGAGACAGAGACCACGTTGGAACAAACCTTCCATGAGATCATTCAAGAAAACTTCCCTTATCTAATCAACGATGCAAAAACTCAAACACAAGAGATCCAGAGAATGCCTGCAAGACAACAAATGAGAAAACCAACTCCTAGACACATAATAATTCACCTAACAAAGTAGGCATAAAAGAAAAAATCCTAAAGGCAGCAAGAGAAAAAGGTCAGATTACCTACCATGAAAAACCAATTAGAATAACAGCAGATTTATCTACAGAAACCCTGCAGGCTAGGAGAGCTTGGAGCCCTATCTTCAAAGTCCTAAAAGATAAATAATTTCAACCAAGAATAACCTACCCTGCCAGATTAAGCTTCATCAGCAAGGGAGAATTAAAATCTTTCCCAGATATCCAATCCCTAAGAACCTACGCTGCCACCAAACCATCTCTACATGAAATACTTAAGAAAGTACTAAACACAGAAGAAAAGGGGGGGAAAAAGAGCAACATTTTCCACAAGAGTACAGGAAAAAGAATAAAATACATATGAACCAACCACCAAAACAAAAGAAAGACAGTAAACCAAGTGGAACAACAACTCTAAAAGAACTATATGTTACGGATGAACTCTCACATTTCAATAATTAGCCTAAATGTGAATGGACTAAATGCACCACTGAAAAGACATAGAATGGCAAAATGGATAAAATATCACCAGGCAACAATATACTGCCTTCAAGAGACCCATCTCACTAGAAAGGATATGCACAGACTCAAAGTAAGAGGATGGGAAACAAATTTCCAGGCGAATGGAACACAAAAGAAAGGAGGAGTTGTGATCCTAATTTCAGACAAAATATCATTTAAGCTATCAAAAATTAATAAAGATACAGAGGGCCACTACATAATGATAAAAGGTTCACTTCATCAACAAGAAATATCTATCCTAAACATATATGCACCTAATATAGGTGCACCAACTTTTATAAAGCAACTCCTAGGAAAACTAAAGAAAGATATTGATTCTAACACTATCATAACTGGGGACTTGAATACCCCACTCACAACCCTCGACAGATCATTGGGACAAAAAATCAGTAACGAGATTTGAAACCTCAATGTGACTCTGGACCAAATGGACTTAATTGATACCTACAGAACACGCCATCTAAAGACCAGAGAAAACACATTCTATTCATCACTGCACGAGACATATTCCAAGATCAACCACATTCTCTGTCATGAATCAAGCATAAGCAAATTTAAAAAGACTGAAATTCTACCATGCACCTTCTCAGACCACAGTGGAATAAAAATAAACATTGAAACCAACAAGGTCCCCCCAAAACCCACAAAGACATGGACACTAAACAGCATGATGCTAAACATCTCCTGAGTCAATGATGAAATCAAAACAGAGATCAAAAGATATCTGGAAACAAATGATAAATGAAGAAACATCTTACCAAAATCTCTGGGATGCCTAAAAGCTGTAGTAAGAGGGGATTTCATATCCCTACAAACACACATGAAGAAATTGGAAGGAGCACAAATTAATAGCCTAACAAGTCACCTGAGGAAGCTGGAAAAGCAAGATCACAAAAACCCTAATTTCAGCAGAAGTATTCAGATCACCAAAATAAAAGCCCAAATCCAGGACAGAGAAGACAAAAAGACAATACAAAAAATCAATGAAACAAAAAGTTGGTTCATCAAAAGGATAAACAAGATCGATGGTCCCCTAGCTAGACTGACCAAGAAAAAGAAAGAAAAAACCCAAATAAGCACAATCAGAAACACAAGGATGAAGTCACATCTGACCCTGAAGAAATACAAAAGATCATCAGAGACTACTATGTACACTTGTATGGAAACAAGCTTGAAAACCTCAAGGAAATGGAGGACTTTCTGTCATCACACAACCTGCCTAGGTTGAAACAAGAAGAAATTGAGACCCTAAATAAACCAATAACAATCAAGGAAATTGACTATGTAATAAGAAAACTACCTACAAAAAAAAAGCCCCGGACCAGATGGCTTTCCAGCAGAATTCTACAAGACATTTAAGGAGGAACTGATTCCAATCCTACTGAAGTTATTTCAGGCGATTGAGAAAGATGGAACCCTCCCCAAATCATTTTATGAAGCTAACATCACATTGATACCCAAGCCAGGTAAAGAACCAACAAAAAAAGAGAACTACAGGCCAATATCTTTGATGAACATAGACGCTAAAATTCTCAACAAGATCCTAGCAAACTGGATTCAACAATACATCTCAAAAATCATTCATTATGACCAAGTAGGATTCATCCCTGGGACGCAAGGCTGGTTCAACATTTGTAAAACAATAAATGTGATTAAATACATCAAAAGATGTCAAAACAAAAACCACATGATTTTATCATTAGATGCAGAAAAAGCTTTTGATAAAATCCAGCACCCCTTCTTGATAAAAACCCTTGAACATCTAGGCATACAGGGAATATACCTCAAAGTAGTAAAAGCCATCTACGAGAAACCCACAGCCAGCATACTCCTAAATGGACAAAAATTGGAACCATTTCCCCTGAAAACTGGAACAAGACAAGGATGCCCACTCTCACCCCTCCTGTTCAATATAGTATTGGAAGTCCTGGCTAGAGCAATCAGAGAAGAGAAGGCAATCAGGGGTATCCAAATAGGAAAAGAGGAAGTCAAATTATCTCTCTTTGCAAATGATTTGATTGTATACCTTGAAAACCCAAGATAATCTGTCAAAAACCTCCTTACACTAATAAAGGCCTTTGGCAAAGTCTCAGGATATAAAATAAATGTGCAAAAGACAATCGCATTACTTTACACCAATAATAAACAAACAGAAACCCAAATAAGAAGCACAATTCCATTCAAAATAACCACACAAAAAAATTAAATACCTTGGCATCTTCCTAACCAGAGACGTGAAAGACCTTTACAATGAAAACTACAAAACTCTGCTCAAAGAAATCAAAGATGACACAAACAAGTGGAAAAATATCCCATGCTTATGGATTGGAAGAATCAACATTGTGAAGATGTCCATCTTACCTAAGGCAATCTACAGATTCAATGCAATAACTATCAAATTACCAGCAACATTCTTCTCAGACCTAGAAAAAACAACACAGGAATTCATATGGAAACACAAATGACCAAGAATAGCCAGAACAATCCTCAGCAAAAAAAATAAAGCAGGTGGTATCACATTACCAGACTTCAAATTTTACTATAAAGCTACAATCATCAAAACAGCTTGGTATTGGTATAGGAACAGGCATATAGACCAATGGAGTAGAATTGAGATTCCAGAGGCAAGACCTCAATTTGTCAACCAACTCATTTTTGCAAAGCCTCCACCACCTACCACTGGGGAGAGGAGAACCTATTCAGTAAATGGTGCTGGGAAAACTGGCTGACCACATGCAGAAGATTGAAACAGGACCTCTTATCTATCCCCATACACAAAAATTAACTCCAAATGGATCAGGGACCTAAATATAAAACCTCAAACCATAAGAACCTTAGAAAACGAAGGACATACCTTCATGGAAATTGGAACTGGCATCCAATTCCTGAACAAAACTCAAAACCCACAGGCCATAAGGGATAAGATAGACAAGTGGGACCTCATTAAACTGACAAGCTTCTGCAAAGCCAAAGAAACCATCAAGAGAGCAGGAAGACAGCCTACAGACTGGGAAAAAGTATTTGCCAATTCCAGGTCTGACAAAGGCTTAACATCCTTGATCTACAAGGAACTCAAACATGCTGAAAAGAAAAAAACAAACAACCTCATTATAAAATGGGCAAAAGATATGAACAAACACTTCACAAAGGAAGACATTCGAGCAACCAACAGACACATGAAGAAATACTCAACCTCACTAATTATCAGGGAGATGCAAATCAAAACCACACTGAGATACCACCTAACTCCAGTAAGAATGGCAATTATCAATAACTCAGAAAAGAATAGTTGTTGGAGAGGATGTGGCAAAAAGGGAACACTTCTACACTGTTGGTGGGAGTGTAAACTAGTGCAACCTCTGTGAAAAGCAGTGTGGCGATTCCTAAAAGTTCTAAACATCAACCTCCCATATGACCCTGCAATCCCCCTACTGGGAATATACCCTGAAGAACTCAAATCACTCTATAAAAAAGATACCTGCACGTGAATGTTTATTGCAGCATTGTTCACAATAGCAAGAACCTGGAAGCAACCACACTGTCCATCAAAAGAGGACTGAATTAAAAAAATGTACATATACATGATGGAATACTATGCAGCCATAAAAAAGAACAAAATCATGAATTTTGCAGCAACCTTGATGGAGCTACAGTCTATAATACTAAGTGACCTCTCACAGAAACAAAGATCTGAGTACCACATATTCTCACTCATGTAGTGGACCTTGATCATCCAACGCACTACTATAAGAAAATGACTGACAGTGTTGGGAAACTATGGGGGGGAGATGGGACTAATGGTAGTAAACATCTGGCTGGAGACGGGGAGACACCAATTATCAACAAAGTGGCCTGAATGAAGCATATTTGTATACCTAACCCTTGACTGTACCCCACAATATCAAAATAAAAAATATTGATTATTAAAAAAAAAGAAAGCAAGTGGATGATAAAGAATGACAAATACATGGACTTTCCAGTAACCTGGATGGATTTGGAGTCTATCATACTCAGTGATTTATCACAGAAACAAAGAACAGAGTTCCATATATTGTCACTCATAAGATGATCTTGAACAATTATAATGCTATAAGAAAGTGATTGGCAGTAATGGGAAACTGTTGGGGGAGGGTGAATTGGCAGTTGAGGGAAACTGCTAGGGGAGGGAGGGGCATACTTCATTAACAGGGGTACCTGCATGATCAATGTTTGTATGCCTAACCCTGAATTGTACCCCACATCTTTACAATAAAAATTAAAAAAAAATACATCTATTGCATATAAATTTAAAACAGACTAGTGGTTTGAAAATGCTTCTATTTCTTAAACATTCTTTATATTGAAAATAGTTCAATTAAAGCTTCATTATTCAATATTGATTAAACAGATCCTTAACAGATCAAAAATAACAAATAATGTATAAAATGACCATGATGATTGAAAATCCTCAAGGAGAACAAAAGTTCTAAGTCTGAAAACTTTGACATATTTCTACCTACTCAAAGAACATTTCAAAGAAAGAGAAACAGAGTTTTTAGATTTGTAAAGAGATTTATAAATGACCTTAATTCATTTTTGTCAAAATACTATCTTTGAAAAAAAAAATCAACTTGTTTTCTCTGCTAAAATCAATATGCTGTTAAAAATAAATGACAAAAATAGATGTTTTTTATTAAGCAAGTCAATTATTACCCTTTTCCTTTTGTATCAAAATGTGCCCTTTTCCCTTTAGTATTAGGTTGTGCCAATTGAGAACTTGAGCTTCAAAGTCAGAGTATAATAGAGGTTCAAATACTGTCTTTGATGACTATAATTAAGTAATATAACATCTTCAAAGTGTTTAATGCAAATCTCTTCATATAACATGCTTTTAATAAATGAGAGTTATTGTGACTAATAATACTGTGAAATTCTTGAGGTGAATATTTTGCTTTATTTATGTTTGGATTCCCAATTCAATGTTGACACATAATAAATGTTCAGTAAATGCTTATTAAATGAATGAATTATTAAAAAATTAAAGAATGCCAAATGAGTATAGAAATCATCTAATTGCTTAATAAATTTGTACATTGTAAGTGGTCCAGATACTTCCCTGTAATAAGAATATGTAAAATAATAGCTACCACTTGTCAAGCATTTATTATGCTAGAAACTATTGAATGCTTTGGACATGCTATCTTATCAGCTCATCCTAAAAGTCTATATAATCTGTGAAATACAGTTTTCTATGTTTTTTATTTCAAGATGGGTAAACAGAGCTTAGGAGAATTTAAATTGCTTGCTTCCAAAGAGCTAAGTGTGGCAGACTGGCATCTGAAGTCAAGTCAATGTGGTAAAACCACTATGTGTTTCTTCCTGCACTATGTTAATGAAAACTAATGTATGTTCTAATTTTCTGTTCAATTTTAACCAACTTTTTTTGGGAAAAATAATTGGTCCAATAAGCCATTTTATACCGGTAAATGTATGTGAAAGTATAGTGGTATTTCTGACCCCCTCTACCAGAAATAATTTTGATTTTCTGAAACAAAACAAAACATAACTTTGGAAGTTAGCAAATCTTGACCAATTCTGGTTCCTGTGCTGATACTAAACTTTTTAATGGCCAGCATAGTCTTACTTGAGATATTTAACTATTGTTCAAATAATTTCATGACTATTTTGAAGTGAAGATGGCTTTGCTCTTATAAATCACTGGTCATCTGAAAAAAATCCTCCAGTCAAGAAATGTTGAAATGCTAGGACAAAATAGAAGTCTCTGAATGTTATTTCTACTAGAATAATTACCTCTGCATTTGGTTGACAGTTAAAAAATTCCATAGTGGCAAAAGATTAATGTTTCCCAAAAGAGGCTTTGCATCTCAGAATACCTAAGCACATTCATGCCTCACATTTATATTACTGTTGATCAACAATTTTGTAGATATTTTATTTTTAGAGGTCATTAATGATTTACAGACATATTTAATTGCATAGAAAAATGTTGCAAAAATTATTGTTGGTTAAATGATGGACAAAAACAAAAGAATCATTAGTGGTCCAGTAATTTTATTGAAACAGAATTTTGATGCTTCTTTGAACACATATACTTTTATATGTGTTGACTTAATAAATTATGATAGATTTATGATTAAATAATATTAACATGATCTCATTTTTGAATTCCAAAATATTTTAACAAAAGAGTAAATCCAAGAGCCTTTCTTTCATGTCTAGTATAAACAAACAAAAAATAAGCAATATGATTTTGACAGTTATTTGTTTTGGCAGTATTAATATAACTGTAAAAAAAGTATTAAAAAACAACTATAAAACTGCAAAATTAGTTTTAAAATATTGATATAAGCCTTATGTAAATAGAATAGTTTGCCAGAAATAATACAGTTTAGAGAAAAATATTTTTAACGTATATTCAATTTATTTTGACGAAAACAAAATGCAATGGAAGGCTCAGTCTTCTCTCAAGTTGTATAACTCTTGTGGGCTCTGACTCACCTGGTTCAGTTTGGGATCATGGTACTGTACAAAGTTGAGAAAGCTTTTGGAGAACATATACATGCAGAGAAAGGATTGTAGAGTGTAATGTAAGAGTGTCCTGATTTAGGTCCTGTTAACTTGATTACCATCAGGTATGTGACTTTTTTTCACTTTAGAGTTTTCAGATGACTCATGACCAAAACAGTAAACTACTTCATGGGATAGTGGGAGGAAACAAGAGAAAGTAGATAGAACACTCTTAGAAAATTGTGAATGCCATACAAATGCAGGTAGTTTGTAGGGATACATTGAAAGCTGCTAAGAACTTTGCTTTCTTTTTTGTTTGTTTGTTCCATTAATAACAGACACTGGTGAAGAGAAATGAAGTTACAGATTTGTCCCCATGATCTGAAATTCCATAATAGCCTGGATATGCGAAAGGAATACTAAATCAAATATTGTGAGTCCTAGTGAGGAAAAAGAAAGTAATGACAAAGCTATGCTCCTGGTGGTATATATCCTATCACTCACCAGGACCTCCCAATCAGAGTGAAATGGGAAAAGGTAGGAAGCACGAACTGGACCATTTATACAGTCCGGCTCTCCCACAGACCACCAGACACATCGCAAATAATATTGCTCTGTTCAGTAAGAGAAAAACTCGATTTAAGGCCATTTAAATCAATCTTTCTGTAGGAAAAACATTTTCATTAAGCTTTATGTATATACTTAGAATGAAAGGTGCCAAAGTGTTTTATGTGCTAAAATAAAAGAAAAAGGAAACCAAAATTCACTTTTCATCTTTGAGCACACTTGCCACATGGTGGTGTTGTGTTTTGTTTTGTTTTTAGATCTCACAGTTCCATATAATATCACTTTGTCCATTACTTTAATAAAAAGATTCCTTAGAGCAGCTACAACTGTACTTTTCAGATCGAATGCTTTCTCTTTGCACATCTCACTTTATGAGGTTGTTCTGACCTTGACAGCTTCTATCACATTACTGAATTATTATAGCAATAATTTCAAAACACCATGGTTAATATTAAAGTAACTTTTAGCTATTTAGAGATTTGGATGTTGGGACGTTCTATAGTATCTTCCTTTATGAATTTTAACAGGTCTCAGTTTTGAAGATCACTGCTATCAAAATTTAAAACAAAGAAATTAACAAACAAAAATGCAGATAGACAAAATCAGAATTTGATTCTTCCTTGAAGAGAAAAATGCTCTTTGTTTCCAGAGAGTTAAGTGTAGAAAACACACAATGGAAAACCATATTTTGCTTCAATATAAAATAACACAGTGAAACAAGACAAAATCTTTAATTGCCATACCTTGCATTTATTAGGACTTTTTTCAGACAATGGTCTTTCTTCTTTTACTGGCATAGGGAAAGAAGTTAAACAGTTAGAATTACATACAAATTTGAGTTAGGATTAGGGACACATATTGAGGGACTGGGTTTTGAATTACCTGTTTCTTTTAGAAAATGAGGAACTGAGAGGACCTGGTTGTTTTCACAGACATCAACTATTAAAGTACCTTTAGTTTCAAATTATGCTTGCAAAGTGCAAGCCAGTTTTTAGGTGCAATTCAAGTCACAAGAATCTCTCTCTCTCTTTTTTTTTTTTTTGAGTTGGAGTCTCACTCTATCGCCCAGACTGGAGTGCAGTGGCCGCTCCCGGCCACGGCAGCCTCGACCTGTTGGGCTCCGGCGATCCTTCTGCCTCAGCCTTCCAA